>NW_010423483.1:21977-52089 GCF_000710305.1 Buceros rhinoceros silvestris
CTGTCAAAGCTCCACCCAGCAGGAATGCAGTAACCACTGAAATGATGCCAAGTCAATAAAACTGGCATGCTGAGAATTTCAGAGAATGATCAAGAAAAAGCAGATTTGGGGATTTATTGCTCTAAAGTAAGGTTAAATCGAGAAATATCGAAAGGCTACTGACCTCACAGGGATTGGGGTAATGTCTAAAAGATATGACATTCATATGCATTATTGAATACTATGCATCTTTGCTCAGACCTTTAAAAGAGCCAGAGCCATGCAACATAGAACATCTGCCACTAGCTGTAAAATTCCTGGAAATGCAGAGAAAAAAGAGACAAAGTTTCTCTCTAAATGAAACAAAACACAGGAAGCCGCTTCTTTTTGCTAAGTCACTGCTTTCTGTGGCTTTTTGATCCGTTTCTGAAAGGACTGGCAGTTCAGTTGGTAATTAAACAGTGTCTGGAAGAACACAGGCCTTTTGGAGTGTTTCGAACAGTCTTTCCGTTTTCACCTCTTACGATTTCTTTGAAGAACCAAAGTCAAAGATGTCTTTTCAAAACATCTCAGCTTTGAGTTGCAGACAAAGATCCAGGTGATTTTCATTGCACAGTGGATACTTCATGCTATATGGTGCTCAGGCGTGTACAAACGTTACTGAATGTTCTTTAGGGTTGAATTACTTTGTTGAATCCGTTCAGGTGGTCAAGACAACATCTTGAACATTACTTAGAGAAGACTTTCTAGATCAGTTTTTTATTCAGTTCTTGATGAAAAAGAGGAAAAAGTATACTGCGTTTTAGCTGTTGTACGAGAAATCTGACCTATAATTTCAGGACATTGAATTATTGATTGCAATGTATTTCAGGAAAGAAGCTTCCTAGATTGCAACATTATTTTCAGTTTAACAGGTACAATATATAACCTCATAAGTTTAAACAAAATTAATTAATTTTTTGCTTGGAGACACTGTAGTCATTTAGGATTGAATTTTAAAAGACCTAGGCATTGGTCTGTTGCTGCTCCCTGTGAGTTCTGGGATGAACTCTCAGACATCAGTGGTGACAGAGTTGCGATGCTGCAGCTTTTTGTGGTCTTTCTAACATTTATGTGCTCTTAGATGTGGAATATGAGAGGATTAGTGGATGTCCAGGATCCACAGAAAGCAATTCCTCAACCAGATCAGAAATCCCTGCAGGTACCACCCAGACCCAGTAAAATTCCCTTTGTCTTCCTTGTTCTGCTCTGCTGGGCTGCACAAATCTCCGGAAAATCCCCATGAGCTTCTTAGGGAAGACCCATGGGGAAGCAAAGGTGAGAAGGTCTTGTGCTGGTCCTTGGCATAAGGGGAATTTCATCCGTAGCTAGCTGAATGTTGTTGTTCCCAAGTTTTTGAGTGTAGCCACGGCTGTGTACACTCATCGATTCAGCAAGTGGATGTAAATGACCTGGAAGCATATCCATATTTTGCAAAGAATTTTGAGTGTTCTGAAAAGACTCATTAGGAAGATTCCCAGTTATAAACCCCTATCTACTGCACTATGGTTTAACTGTACTTGCAAATAATTAAACTAATCCACAAAATGTTTGCATTACATTAATTTCTTCACTTGGCCCTGCAATACTAGAACCATAATTACTTACGTATTTCCCTTTACTATTTTCTAACCTTTCTTTGTAAATTGTCGATAAGCATTCTGGAGACAGTTGGATTAAAAAAAATATTGAGCATGTGTCTGATTAATATTTTAAGACCTTGAGGAGCAACTCTAAAAATGTGGCTTTTTTCTTTTTCAGCAGGTTCAAATTAACTGATAAAGCTGCACTGTGTATATTCAGAAGCCCTTTTAAAATCCTGTATCACTCAATGATTAAATACTTCAAAATGTAAGTACCTGTACAGTAATTACAAAAGGAGAAGGCAGGTTTCAGTTTGCACTAGTAGGGTGGCCATGGAGCGGGCGGATGGTGTGCTCCACACCTCGGCTGTACAATGAGCGGTCACCTCAGGAAGATGTTCTTCACGTGCTGTCATGGGCACTGGCGTGGGGGCATGTGGTGGCACCAGAGCGACTTCTTCCCCAGCCAGGCTGGCAGAGATGGGGGGAGGGAGGGGACTGTTGGTGCAGCTTATCAAGCCCTCGCTGTCACAGGGGTGGGGAAGTGTCAGCATTACCCTCACCCCCTCCTTCCGCTGCAGCTGCCAAACTAGGCTCTTATTTCTGATTTTTTTCTTATTTCTGAGTTTTTTAGGACGGAAGGGAAGCCATAACATTGCTTCTGCACACTCAGGTTCACCATGGCGTCTAGTGCCATGGGGCATGAGGCTTTGCCTGCTTGCAGTAGGCACCAGTCCTCCTCCAGCATCTCTTGCCGGTGTTCCCATGCAGTGCTGCAGGGTCCCTCCCTGCTTCACCAGACATAAACCCCTGCATATTAGTAACAGGGCAAGTACCCATGGTAAGAGACTCCTTTTCTCTGAAGTGCTAGGCGTGAATGATGACATGGAAACTCCTTAACTCTTCCCTTGAGATTTTTGGTTGAGGTTGGTAACTACATGGGTTGTGGTCCAACCCTCTGCACAGGAACGAGGTGAATTCAGTGTTTGAAGGTGTTATGCTTTTTCATTCTCTGTTTCTAAAAAGAGCTCTGAGTCACCTTCTTCAGAGAAGCACCTACGCGCGTGCCCCTGCTGATGTTAATTTATGGTACTATAGTTTCTTAACCTATGGAGTACCAACAAAACCTCCTCCACTTTCCTCCATTGGAATTGTGCAAAGTCCTGCTGCAGCCACAGGATCCCAGAGGAGGCTTGGGAAGAACACACCCATTCAGTAACCAACCAACAACTTCATTGCTGTAGGACCAATATTTCTCTTGAAGTAACTGGTGGGTTCTTGATTTCCCAAGGCCCTATTCCTCCATGTTGTACACGGTTAAGTAGCTTGTCATGTTCCACCCCGGAAGAGAGTGCCTCTCAGTGATGGGTGAACTAATTCTTATTCTTTCTGCTTCATTGATATAATGGGGTGTCATTAATCTTTGTAAAGTCTTTGGAGGTTGTCATATGGGAGATGGTGTCCAAGTGACATATATTAAATTAATTAGGACTAGTAGCATTCTTTGGGTTTGTTTTTTGTTTTTAAAAAGAAAACCCCAAATTGCCTCTCTAGTGGCTATTTATTGGTTTTGTGAGTGGCACTGAAGGATCTGTGCAGAGTAGGATCATGTCAGAACACCGTGATGATCTGAAAGGTAAAACTATCCGTTGCTGATAAACTTTTACTGCCATCAGTTGAGGAGCAGTTCATTCTCTGCACTAAATTCAAACCCGTAATCCCTTAGGGAAGAGGCTAGTGCATTAAGGACAGTGCATCTATCAACTGTATCACCCAGTCCCCTCAAGCTTTTTCTTTTGGGAATGGCAAGATTTATGGAATTTCTGCCACTTAGTACCTTACAAGGAAAAAAAACTGTGTTAAAAAAGACGCAGTTGCCAAATTTGGCATAAACCCTACCAGCTGTCCGTTCCATACAACCAAGAACCAAAGCATCCAGCAAGAGCACTCCGGACTTTCTCCTGGTTAGGCCAGTTCTGAAGTCTTTCCCCTGGCGAAATCAACACTGGAGATCAGAGAGGGTTTACCTGGGTAAGGACACCAACCTTTGCTCGTGGATTTGTAGGAGTATTTGGGAGTATCCTGGTCACACTGCTAATGGAGGGACAGCTAGCAAGGGCAGTGGTACTAGTAAATCTCTGCTTGTCATTTGGCCAGTTAGACTGCTGCAAATGTTTTCAGACCTGGAGGGCTGACAGGCAGCATTAGCTCCAGAGACCTAAGGAGCCTTCAAAACAGATTTGGATGCCACTCACAGCAGCTTTCTCATTGCAATGTTATAGGGTGTAAGAGAAAGCTACAATTATCAAAAATATAGAGCCGGATTCTTTCACAAAAACATATTTGGACGTTTCTCTACACATTTTTTTGTGCGGCTCTGAAATTTCATTTTGCATATCTTAAGGGAAATCTTTGATTGTCCAATCCGAATAGAAAAATAAAAGCATGCCTTGCATTTAACTTTATTAGCCAGCATAGTATCAGGCAGTAACGCCTTCATTATAGCAATCTGAGTACTTCCTGAATAATTCAGAGGTGCCAAACAGAAGACTTGTTGCTTGGATGTGCTAATGAAAATATCAAGGGAATTAATTAACAGTCAATTATATCAATTTTAGATATGGACATTGATTATGACACTAAAAGCAAAATCTACATTCTTTACTATACAGAATTCCTTACTTCTGAGTGTTATAACTCAGCTTAATTCCAGTCGAAAGTGTAAAGGAAATCCAAATTCAAATTGTTATTTACTCTTCTTTTCAGTATGCTCAACACAAATAAGATAAAACACATGGCAGAAACATATACGTACATCTTATAACTGTGTTGATGCAGATTTTGCTAGTTTGTGCTTCATAGTAATATGTTTTAGGAAAGAGTTTGAATTCAGAATATAAAAATACAATATGAACACGTCATTTTATCTTTTCAAGTTTATTTCCAAAATGGAAAAATAATTGTTTTATTTGCTATTTTAATGTGTAAGTTTTATAAAAGGGAAAGTTTAAATTTTTTAAACACTCCACAAACAGCAAAGTTTATCTAGAAGTGTTTTTGCTAAACCACATGTCTCTTCAAAAAGAGAGAGAACATTTTCTGGTCTTTGGTGTTAGAGGAAAGCATTTCATTGAGATCAGGTTTTGCATGATTTGGCATGAGTTGTCTAGACTGGTTTATGAAAAATGACAGCTAGTAGAAAAGTAATTAAAAATGTATTTTGCTGAAAGCAAAAATATTTTTGGAATCTATAACAACCATCTTTAATTTGCCAACCATTTCCACAATTATTCTGTATTAACTGGAGGATTCTGTATTCTAGAAAATATGTATATTGATAGTTGAGCATTGATAGCTTTCTGGTTCGCTCTTTGTACAAAGTCTGCTCTTGAAACAAAGTGGCAAGAGCTGAAAATGTGATCAAATAGTACATTAAAATCTCTGTAGCATCCTTTATGAATTATTGCAATTGACAGTAGATGGTGATAGGACTCTCTTCTGTGGACGCGACGTTCTGGTCTTTTGGCTGGAGCTGAAGGAAGCATGGCTTTACTTGGAGCTAATGTACTTTTTCAGGTTTGAATGTAGTAAAGCAGTGTCCCCAGCTGGAAAAAAAAAAAACCAAAACAAACCAACCCAACAATGCACAAGTCTGATGAACTGAAAACTCATAACCTGGAATCAAAGCCATGTATTGTGACATAGCTTCTTCTCAAATAAAGAGGGAGTGGAACTCTTATTGCCAGTTCTGTAGAGCCCTTGGTATATTACTCAGGAAATTATTGCAAATATCAGAGTAATTAGGTACCCTTCTGCACTTCACTGAATCACCGTCCTTGTGCAACCTGGAGCAGCCAAAATCTTGCTGTAAGTTGTTATACATGATTTTGGGTTGTAAGCAGGTCTGGGGTATACCCCTGCCTGGGAGGTCGATCAAATGGAAGTGTTAGAGCAGCATCTAAAACTGGGCCTGTCCCTTAGTGTTGTTTTCAAATACACGTTTGCTAATTGCATAGTGAGCTTCAGTCTCAGGAGGCCACTATTTAGTCTTCCAGGTGGCAGTGGGCGAGCATGGGGCCTTGGGCAGGTGAGGCGATAGTTTCCCATGCATTCAGTTGAGCCCAGTCCCTTCCCAAGAATGGTGTAAGTATTGAGTTTGAACGAGCGTATTATGTAGGTGTAAATTTATTATTCTCAGGTTACATTTCCAATTCAGTGTTTGAGATGAGAATCAAATCTGAAAGACGGCAGTGAACGCATTATTTATTTTAAAGCTGGAGATGAAGCTAAAGTATTAATGACAATAGACTGAAGGCTGAAAACATGCTTGATAGTCCATTGATCTGTACCTGTCACTCATTGCTCCCTGGTACTCTTGGTGAGTGCTTTATTTGTCACGCTGTCTTTTTCCTATCAGGTATCCATTCCATGCTGAGTCCCTGGGTAGAAGTAGAGAACCAGCTCTCTCATGAAGAAATGCAAGTATCATGTCACCATGATGGGTACCCCTAAAAGCTACAGAGTAAGTAACTCTACACACTGTATTTTCTAAGTGTGTTCCAGTTCTGAATGCTACTGAAAATGCCCTAGACGTCTGTGTTCAGGTATAGGGAGTTACGGTTAGCATACGGCGCTAGGTGAAGCGGGGGCATTAGTGTTCTGTCTTTCAGGCATGGGAAATCCTGGTTAGGGTACCCGCAATAAACTCCTATAAAGTGCTTTGAAATTCTCAGTGAAAAATCTGACTAGATTGGCTGGGTACCTGAAAACTCCCCAGGTGTGCCGGAAGTTTTTGACCTCAAACGTTCAGGAGGGGTATTGCTCTGTACCACACCTCTCACACATGGAACTATAGTAAGCTGTCTCTTGATTTATGTCAATAAAGTTGTTGTGCAAAGGTAATAATGAAAAAACTTTAAAAGTATACAGTGGTATACTACCTCTATGAGGTAGGGGTCTGACATTTCACACTGAATATTAGAGATGTTTTGTTTCTTGCCTGTCCTCACTTTACTAGCCACCTCTTCCCTGTCATGTTGTGTCCCACAGTGTGCAAGTGTCGTAGACCTTCATCCTCCTCTCTGATTCCACTGACCTGCTTTGTGGGTTTTCATTGCTGCCTTATCTCTGAAAAACATTTCTTCTCAAGTGAGATGCATAGTCAGTCATAGTTAATCCATGCTTATCTTATCCATATGTCTAAGTATCCTAGAGATTTAGGGAACACCAATGATCAGCTTTATAGGGGACGGAGACGACTCAAACTTTTTGCAAGGGTTTGGGGCTCACATAAACTGGCAAATGTAGCTCACCATTTATTTCTGAGATGGAACCCAAAACTCTGATGTCAATGACCTTGGTCTGCACAGACTTGGAGCGAAAGTCCTGAAACCAGTGAAATGGTTGCAGGTTTTTGTGCCTATAACTGAGGGATTGTGTCCTCAATACTCACAATCTTTCCTGTGGCATCAACTAAATGTGTGTAACAATTTATGTTGTCATTTAAATGTAAAAGAGGCTTTCTGAGCAGCAGTACGTTGCCTGTTAATTCCTGTGAAGCACACCTTGAACTACATTTTAATATGAATAGGTAACTACTGCGGATCTCGGGAAAACAGGTGGTATGTGATATGCGAACCACCAACCAAAAAAAAGTCCTTGGTTTTACACGAGCTGAAGTTTGTGAATGATTTTCCAGTGCAAAGCATATTGTACTAATCCGGTTTTGTGTGAAATGTTCTTAGGATAAGCTTCTATCAACTGACCCACCAGTTGTGTATGATATATACAGAGAGGATATTAGTTATGGATTACAGACATCTTTCTACAAAGCATTTTCTTAAGTCCTGCCGATTGCAAGACAGTGGCTATTGTTCTATATTGCCCTCACTGACTAAGCCTGCCCCTAGGTTAGTAAATGCCCCTCTTGGAGTTTTGGTTGTACAGTCTAGTGCCGAACCATAGATTAATGGGCAGATGTCCTCAGCAGTGGTGGGACAGCAGCCCTCACCAGGGGCAGCAGAAATCACCCTTGTGCACTCTGACCTCTTAGCATATGGGCCAGAGGCGTTTGTCATGGCTGGGATTTCTATCTGGTGCTGGAGGCAGTGGCTCAGAAGCAGTTAGAATGGTGTTAACTCTCCCAGCAAGGATGAAGACAGAGGATACTGACCCCTTACAAATACAGCTTGCAATCCACCCTCCCTTTCTCACCCCTGCTCCTGGGGAACGCGGTTTGAAAACCCAGACGTGTGGGAGAAGAGGGACAGGCGAGTGCCATCTTCACCTTTACCTCCCGTAACAGGCTGGGGACGGGTGCTGAGAGGCAGTGTACCGGCTTCTCCCGGGGCTGCAGGGGCTCTGGGGGCTGCAGAGCCGTGGGCAAGAAACGGATGTCGACAACTGGAGCTTCTCCACCATCCCCAACCTTTGCATTTCTTATTTCCCTATTCCAGCGCCTCCCCGCCTCCCTCTCATGCCTTATTGGAGTCATTAATGAGGGTGTAAGCCATCCCGTTACTAGACAGGCGTACATTTTGGGCTTGATGACCCTGATCCTCCTCATGCTCAGCCTATCTCCTTTCAATTGTTTCATCAGCTGCGTGACTGCTGGCTCACACCTGACAAGTGACAAGTCTCAGGCTCCTGCTGACTAGATAATCAAAGTCTTGTCAGAGCTGTCAATACCCTGCAGATAGGAGAGGACAAAGAGAGGGAAGGTTTCTACAGAAACCACTGCCTTCAAAAAATACTGTCGATTCTTCTTACAGAAGTCACCTGTTTGTTTCAAAACATTTATTACTGAAAATACGGTCTCTGCAGCACAAGCATGTAACAGAATAATGACAACGGATTTTAATGACATAGCCCTCCAAATCTGCTGGCCCCAATGTTTTGTTGGGAATTGTTTTGAATCCCTGACTAAAGAGAAAATATTAATATTCAGCAGCCATTTAACCTTCCTGTAGAATTTAAGGGGGATCATTTCAAGCACAACCATAATTATCCTTTGATAAAAGCCACATTTTTTTAAAGCAAAGAATGCGCAAGTATGTTCTAGTCTAATATTGCAGACCAAGGTTATTTATGATCTCTTCCAATTTTGGAACATTTTCAAATGCAGATTTGATTTAAAGTGTTAATTAAAGCACAGGGCCAATTTTTTCCCTTATTTACAGAACTCTGAATCTGCAGTCTACTGAAGTTGATGAATTTCATCTGGGTTTCACTAGCACAAAGTGTCATATCTGACACACAATTAGTTGGATATTCTAACATATTTGGGACAGACAGATGTTCTGAATGTGATGAATTCAAGAGATTTTTTTTAATACTTTCTATATTAAAAAATAAACGACCTTTGATTTGAAAGCTATGTCCAGAGAAACAACATTGCTTTTCCCAGCCAAAAGTCCTTTAAAATAATATTGGAGGTGAGGTTTCTGAAGACCTAGTGACTACGTAATGTGTACCGTTTACTGTAGCACCAGAAATCAAACAGTGGGTCTGGTCTGCTGCTGAGAGAAAGACATATGGCATTTCTTGCCTCAGAAAAAGAAGTCTTTAAGCAAAGTTTTCATCAGCACTTTTCATGTGCTCGCCTTCAGTGCTGCTTCCAGATAACTCATGGGTTGAAAGAAATGCCACCCTTCAGACACTCCCTAAGCCCTGCGTGCAGCACGGTCCTCTTCTCTGCTTTTATGCCTATTCCTTTTTCTTAGGAATGGCTTTGTTAGACATAACCCATTATCTATCTGAGCTGTGTTCAGCTGTCAAGCATTGTCTGCCTTTTGCTGCCTGTATTGGCAGTCAGCATTAGATGGCAGGAAGACCTGGAAGTTAAAGCATGTTCGATTCCTGGTGTGTTGCTACCAGCACTTGGGGGTTTGCTGGAGAGGCTGGGTGTGTGATGCAGAGCCTGAGGTAGGCAGCCAGGAACGCCTCACCGCCAGCTCCCTGGCGGGCTCATGTGCTCATCACCCTGAACGGCTGTACTGGGGGTGAGGAAGGTGAGTGTAATGCTGATACCCTGGGAACTCCCAGCCCCAGGGAATTGCCAACCTGCTGATGGTCCACACTGGGGACCTTTTTTTCTTTTTTTTAGGAGAGAAAGCTGCTGAGAGACTCTGAAGATAGAGTAGTGTTTACTCGTACTCCGCTTGGTGTGGAGCCAGTCTTTTAGTTTGAATACAAGTGCTGGAGGTAGAAGAGCGCTGGGGCTGTTGTCCTGAGGCCAGCGCCCACTACTTGGCACACTGCAGTAGAAGAGCAAGCAGGATCCAACCTGAAACATCAGCCATGGTGGGCACCCCTGGTGTGAGGAAGGAGGATCGGGAGCTCAGAGGCCCTGGGACGCTGTCCCAGGCACTGCCTAGCCTGGGTGCACAGCTGCTGACTCCTCTTGGCAGCGGCGCCTGCCAGCTGAGCTCAGAGGAAGTTTTCAGAGAGAAAGTTCTTTTCCATCAGAAAATGCCGATTCGTCAAAAGCAAAACATTTCGTGAAAACATCTGGCTTTCAATGAATCTTCCCAGAGAACCTAGCCTGCTAAGCAGATTTTCATTGTAAATCTGTCTGGTTCCCTGCCAGGTCACCTGCGTGGCTCCGTGGCTGCCTGCCAGCACTAGCAGCTCGAAGGTAGCCACACCAGAAAGGCTGCCCCGCATCACAGACCTTGGCTTTCTGGATTTATATCTGTGTAGGAAGTTCCAGTCCCCAAACACACGGAGACTTCCCAGGCAGACCCTCAGGCTTTCAGTAGGCATAGCTTTGGGCAGCTCTGATGGCTTTCCATTCTGTGAAAACCTCAGGGAAAAGAGAAAGTGGAAAAAAAGAGGCGGGGAAATTGTTCTGAATCTGGATGGAAACTGATTTCAAAGTGCTGACGTTTCTTGTGGAGCACAAGTTCTGCAATTTGGCAGTTACCAAATGCCAGTAGATAGAAACAAGCTAGGGAGGCTCAGAGTGAGATGGGAAGCCAGCTGATGGTTCCAAGTTAAATGTATTTAGGAATATCATATGGAAACAACTGTATTTGGATGATCTACGTGTATTTATCCACAAAGCAAGTAAAAGTAATCTCACTGCACTTAAGCATTTAATTCATTAATATTATTTAAAGTAAATAAAAGTTACCATATATGCCAGCTTATAGCAAATACTTCTTTTCTATGTAGTTCTTAAACCTCAAAAAATATCTTTAAAGTACTCTAATTTTTGTGTTTAGTTAGCATACAGTTCATGTCCTGTTAAATCCTGATTAAATACATAATTAGGTGTATTTAAAGATCTTAATTTATAGCATTAGTGCTTATTTAGACAATAGTTTTCTTATTAAGGAATAGTTTACTTGTTAATCAAACGTCACTTGAAATGTAGAGTGGGTGGAAAAGAGTAATTGTATGATTTACTTGAAAGAAAGCTGTAGACAAAGTAGGTGGCAGAGAGTAAACAAGAAATTGTTTGAATGAAGATCACTATTATGTGCATGTTTCTGATTTTATCCATTTGCTTCAAGCAAAAAAAATTGCAGGGGAGGGCGAGGACCAAAGGCTGGAGCCCGTGCTGGGTCAGATGGCTCAGCGGTGCTCAGCTGTGTTGCAGGAATTGTTAATTTCCTTCATTTTTCTGCAACTGGCAGAAATGTTAAATTAAAACGTTAGAGATAAGGTGATGCATTCCTCGTTGGCGAGACCTGGCCGCTTCCACTGTGTTTGTCACTGTGCTCTCCCCAAAACTAACTGGAGGGAACACGGTCCGGAGAGCTACTTTTAACACCACTCAGGTTTGGGCTCCGTGGCTCTGTGACAGTTTAGTCACACTGGACAGGCAGTGTTGGCATACTTTCTACATAGAAAAGTTTTAAAAGGTCTTTTTCCAGAATATTTGACATCTTGAAGCTGTTCTTTGTTCTGGGTTTTGCAATCTCATTTGTGTTCTGCTGATTGCTCTTGGTTTTGACCATATGGTGAAAAACCCAGATGCATTAATAGTCGTATCAGAATGGTTACTGAATTTTTGGGTTAAGTTGTCCGCAACTTTCCTTAATAAATGAAACCATTTTTTTTAACATGGCCTGTCTTTGTTTATGGTAGCGTGACAAGTAGCCCTTCCCTTAGCATGGCAGGGCTGCTTTCCTCTCCTCTGCATTTCAGATGGTGGGAAAAGCTTCAGCTGATTCTGGCAGAAGTAACTGCTGATGAAGTCTCAGCTCCTCTGGAAGGCGGGAGCTGCCCAGCAGCAAATGGAGCTGCAGTCATATTCCCCAGTCCCGCAGGCTGCCTCTGTGCTCGGCGTGATGCTCAGTTCTCCTCTTGCTCCCCAGTGGGATGGTGAAGCAAAAAGAGATGGGTAGGTCTCACATCACTTGTTAATTGATTCTCTGCATCATCCGGGTGCTAAACAGCACCATTTCCAAATCCAGAATTTTCAAATTGTGTTTGCAACATGCTGACACCTCTCTCTGGCATCACGTGAGGTCCTGACATCCAGGGGCTTTGTGGGACTTCTGAAGCCTCCCCTATCTTTATTCTGTCTTGCGTGGAAAAGGCATGGGGTAATGACAGATGTGAGGATGATATGGCACTGAAGCAGAGGATTATTTGGAGGTGAAGTTAGTAATTTATTTTTTCTTTAGGAATTCTCTTTGTGGACTGCTTGCTGACTGTGGAACTCGCACAAAGACAGACGTATTTGGCAAAGGTTTTGCTTCCATTTTGGAGAAGGGTGTAACATTATTGAAATTTGATTTATAGCTTGTACACTTACTGCGTGTAAATCCGGTAGTTAGCATGTCAAAAACCTTTTCAAGATTGTACTAAGAACTGAGTGAGTCTCCAGTAACATTCAGGGGAATTTTCTATTGAAATCTCTTTCCAAGGGCTACCCGCATGTTGTGTGATGAATGCCAGACATTGCGCAGCACCAAAACACGATAATGGACGCGCTCCCAAGGAGGCCGCTGTGGCAAAGGCTTACAGTTTCTTCCTCTGGAGAAGGGTGAGCAGACTTAAACTTCTGTGTTTTGACCTGCAGAAGATAAGTAATTTCTGTAACAGTTACATACAAAGCATTAGTTATTTACTAAGGTAGACATGGTAACTGTGAGATTCTGTATATCATCAGTTCTGTCTTATCCTGAGTAGGTTTTTGCCTTCTCTGGGTTGAGAAAAAAGTCTGTATCATCTAAATGGTACTGCTGATGTTGTCTTGTGTGACTGCTTCACTTCACCTGTGGTGGTACAACCACTAAATGAATAATTCACAAAGAATAAGGTGTCCAGTTGATTTAGACTCCTTTTCTGTTGTGTTCAAAGCTGGCTTTATTGAAGAGGTAACCAATACCAATAGGTATTTATTTTCCTTTCCCATGTCAAGAATCCTGCCCCCCTGCAGAATCACTGGTAATGGTACAGCGCGTTCTGGATTGTCAGTGCTTTTTTTGGACTCCTCATGGTCTCTAACCCTTTCTTCCGTGCCTCATGCTATGCCCCTGTGGTCTTCTCCCCTCCCATTGCAGAATTTCCTGCTTTGAAGGGGTTGCCAGGTACTGTATGGAGATGAAAATTGGGGCAAAACTCACACAGGTTTTGGCATTGAGTGTCTGGTTGGCGTTCATACTAGCAGGTATTTTTCTGAAACTACTCAGAAGTTTCTTAATTGTATAAGTCTTATGCCCCTCTGGGACTGCTTGACCTAATACTCTCTAGCAGAGACCAGCTTTCTTCTACTGTTTCTTTTGACTGTTTTGATAGGGTAGTGGGACTAACTTATCCATGAAAAATGAGGATGACCGAGAAATACTGACTTCAAGGTCTTGCCAAGGTTTTTTTAATATTTGACAGTAAAAGACGATTTATTATTATTGTTATTAGAAGCATGAATGGAGGGAGGCAATTCCAAAACAAGGCTGTCTGGCATGTAGGAGAAGCAGAGGCAGGTATACCTGCTGATTTAGGACCTATTTTATGCACTTGTTGGTACCACTGGGCTGTAGTTCCTCCTCCTTCATCTCCTCTCCGAGACACTGTCCCTGAGGATACTGACATGTTTGCATGAAACATGTAAGTTGTATTACCTTGCATTTTTCAGTGGAGAAATTTCACTGAAGATTTCTCATAATCAGGCTTTGGTTTACGCTGCTTTTCTGTCATTCCTTTCCCTATCCCAAAATGTTATTTAGACAGCGGTTTGGGTCATGACTCCTTGCAGAATTCATATTTAATATTTCCTTAATATGGAATCTAAATTATTTTTGATAATCTATGTAAAGATTATGTATAATACAATTAATTGATATAAGTGGTTTCAATTCTCCTTAATATGACAAATCTCTAGTGTGAGATATTCTTAGTTAATGATCAACATAAAATAGAGTTCATTTTTAATGCAAGTACAAGATTTGAATTAATTTGTAGTTAGAGCAGAGTTATTAAACTGTATAATATATATACACATACCCTCCTTTGTTTTTAAAGCTTTTCACATTCAGCAGATACAGTGATGTGGTTGGGATCTTTCTATCCAAATTCTTCTTTTTCATACCGAACTCCTAACAGACATTTGGTCTTCCTCCACAATACACTGATACTTCTCTGTCCTAATATTCTCATCACTGACTTGCATTGTGGTTTGCAGTGACTCGTGTTTCCAGTTGATAAAAATTGTGAAGTGTGTAGGTATGAACCGTTAGGCCAATTTCCACCTGCCACAGAAGTGCCTTCTGTCTCAGACCTGCTTGCAGCAGCACGGTGTTGCTGAAGGCTGTGCTGGTCCGCATGCAAAGGTAAAATCTCTAGCAGAGGGTAGCAAGCATGGTAGATTTGCACAGACTAATCTGCCTTCAGCAGAGTATTAATGGCAGCAAAAGAGAGCGCACGGGTACTGGTTAGGGATTAGCGTGAAACTATGTACATTATCACGGTCTCACTTTCTTAGATTTAATGCAAGTGTTCTTTAATATTACTATGGAATTTATAGCTGTGAGATAAGTGTCAACTTTTCCTACAATTGCATTAAACAAGGGGAAAAAAAATATTGGGAGAAGTGCCAAATGGAATTTGAATGTTGCTTAAAAGACGCGTGGGATGGAAGAAGCAACTTGCAGGGAACATCTGTTTCTGCTGGACCTTGTCACTTTTCTGTCAGTTGTAACACTGAGTTAATCAGATTCCTTTAACTTTAAAAACTGTTGTGTTTAAAATGCAGCACAGATCAAAAATAACTATCCAGTGTCTGTACGTGTTATGGAATCACTTTATAAATGAGGACAGAGCTTGGTGTAAATGTATCTGCTTGTATTTTCTCCCAGTACAGAGTACGAGAGAGACCTGGAGGGATTTAAACTGGTTTAATCCTCACTGTTCTTTATATTCCCACTGTTTCACAGGTCAGTGAGCTGCAACATTTGTGTTGTGTTTAAAAACACATATTTTAATATATTGGCTAGATACCGAAATTTGTCCACAGAATATAGTCGAAAGGCTTCTTTAGTCATAGCTACCTTGTGTGGTGTCTATAGCCCAAAGATGTGTATCAAAATAAGAGCGTAGTGACAGTCTGTGCAACTGCAGGAGCCCTTTGAGTCAGATGAGCTGTGCCAGCCCTAGAGCCAGACCAGCCTGCGGGGCCGGGCAGGGTTGGGTCTATCCTCCTGTTGCTTTCTGATGGGACAAGTTACTGCAGGACGTGCTGGGGGGAGAAACGAGAACCTCTGTCTTCGCTCGAGAGGACCCACACGTATGCTCTGCTATGTGTTAATCAAAGCTTTTCTAAGTATTTTTTTCTGACATTGTATATTTTGATTCTTCAATTTCCCAACTTTTTTTTAAGGAAAGTCAATATTCCCTTGAAACATTTTCAGCAGAACAGATGTTAATTTTTCTGAAAATATTTTGATGGCTAATGTTGGATCTGTGCTAACATAAAATATTTTTTATATGAAAGGATCATGGCAGTAAGTTAAGATTTATTTTTTTAAGGCAGAAATGTAACAGTAGATGTAATAAAGAATTAAATAGTACCCCGCATCACTCTTCATATTCTCTCTACAAATTATGATCTGTCTTTATTACTGTCATCTTCAAAAGTACAATAAAAATATATGGCATTGTTGATTAAAAGCTTTAGTTAAAATAATCTCGTAAAAAACATTGTAGAAAGTACGGAGTCTTCATGCTGTAGTTGCAGTTATGCCAATTAATGCTGTGATGTGGTTAACTCTTACAAGCTGTGAGGCATCATTACTTGAGTAATACTCTGAAGAGACCCATTGCACTTTGTGTAGTGGTGCTGGTAAATCAGTGGGCAATTTCTCTTTTTTTTAAGTCAACACAGAACAAATGTCCCAGTATGGTGCTGGGAGAAGACAATATTGCTCGAAACACCATGCTAAGATGCCTGTAAGTCATAAATTTGAGGTCATGATTATTTGTGGTTCGCACACCTCATTGCATTATTTTTGCAAGACAGGGGTGTGAATCCTGGTGTGCTGGCTAAACTCCAGTTCGAGCAATTACATTTTATGCCTGAAATTTCCCTGTAGCTCCAGCTCGATATGTTTCACATCTTGCTTTGTTCTGTTGCTGTGTAGTGTTAAGCAGCTGACATTTTTTACTCTATGAATTGCTGCATTTTAGATGCAAGTCCTGGATGTAATCATAGTCCAGCACTTTTGAAAAGACCTAGAGTGAAACCTGTTGTGCAAGATGAAGTTGCTACAGAAGTTATGGGAGCAAATGCTGGAGGCTGCTCTCCTCATCCTCCAGAAGTTTTGCATAAGTGTGCAAAATGTAAGTTGCTCTTTGTTCTTGCGCTCCTTCCCGCTGTCCCAGTTGGATCCATAACCCTTATGGGGCATGGCCAGCCATCCACAAGATACAGCCGCGGTGGAAAGGAAAGCACGGGCCATGGGAAACTCGCTGGCTCCTTTGGGAAGCTCCAGTAGAGTAGGAGTGAGCCGGCAGTGACAGGTTTACCGTACTGCTGCGGTACCTTGCCATTGCACTTGGCCATTTGCCTCACTGCTGTGTTTTGCACGGGATCCTGCACATCTTCCCAGGAGCCTGCACAGTGCCAAGCCCCAGGCCCTGAGTCAAGTGTCGAGTCCTCAGGGGTGACCGTGGTGCTAAGCTTGCCCTTACCCTTCTCACCAACCTGCAGGGAAATCACCAATGCCCAAACACCATGGCCTGGATGCTGGTCGTGCATTGCGACATGCAGAACCCATCTGTGTAGAGCTGCTCAGCAAGACCTCAAGGTGCTTCCTTGGAGCAGCTAGAGTGGCATACACAGTGCTGAAAATATAATTGTCCAGGACTGATGTATTTTCTTTCTTTCAGAAGAAGAGGCCAAGATCAAAAGCCTTAGGCCAATCGGTCAGACTTTACTCAAATGAAGCACTTGAGCGCATGGCTTACGTTAAGCACGTAAGGATTGTTGCTGATTTCAAGGTGATAACCACATGGTAAACCAGGGACTTGCTTCTGGTTCATGGCAACCTCGTCTCCCCGTGTCTGTCTGTAACTCGCACTGCTGCGCCCTTTCGTTTGCTTTAGAGTGGGTGGTGTGAACGCGCTGCCTAATCAAAAGTAAGCGGCTGAAGGTATTAAAAGACCAAAGATGTGTTGCTTTGAGATTGGTTTAAGGCAAAAGAGCAGGCAGAATGTAAACCGAGAGAAAGGCTCTATGTGACTTCAGAGGGCTTTGCAGTAGGCGTGGTATCATGCTGTCTAAATAATAGACCCTTGTCTTTTCAGAGCTTCCGTGATGAGTCGGAGTTCGGGTTCCCACTCCCTCCGTTTCCCAGTGGGAGGCACATGAAAGGACAGTACGCAGAAAGGCCTGCACAAAGCGTCGACGCTGTGCGTGCAAAGAGCGTACCTCATCCACGGTAATTATTAGTTTACAAATCAAATGGTTTTGAGATCTTCCGCTTAGCTGGAGGTTAGTGTATGTCAGAGTAAACAGTGTTTGCATAATATTTAGGAAGTATTCCTTGATCGAAGGTTATTGCAAGACAGCTTTGGCAAACTATTTTAAACTTTCACCTTCTGAAACCTTTCTGGTTTCCACTTCTGAGTTTATGCTCATCTTCATGATGGTTTCTCTGTTAATGTCTCATCCAGTCACTGAATTCCGGTTCCTAAAAGCAGAAACAGTAGGTCTGGGAGAAGTCACAGGGTTAACATGCTAACTTAGAGGCTTGGTTTACCTTTAATTGAAGTGGGTGTCCTCAGCAAGTGGCTTCTCCCATTAGAAATGATTTTCTGCCAGAAATCTATATTCTGTCATACTCAATTATGCACCCTACTAATCAACAGAGAACTTGGTAGCACCCCGACATGGAGAAGTCTGCATCTGTTCTAAATCCTGCCCTTCTAAGCAGGATTATTGCCAAGCACTGTGAAGATTGCTTAGCTGGGTACAAAAGATGCTGTACCCAAGCCAAAGGAGGGAAGTAATTTTGATTTTATTTGAATGAGCTTATTTTATTGGATAGAAGGAAGTAATTGAATTATGTACACTAAAATAATGTTCCGTGTTTTAAGGAAAAACATCAACCAATACTGTCTTGTAAAATCTCTTGAAACAACAGAAAAATGCAAGGGTCCTCAGCAGCTCAAAATCTCAGATGCTTTTGTGCTGCTCTGAAAGCACGTACTCCTTAGGTGTATTTTAGACTACAGTAGTAGTCTTCTTTCAGCTCATTTATCAAATCTGTCATGCCTTAAAATGCTTAAGCATATGCTTACTGTTAAGCACATGAGCATTATATCCAATCTCAATGAGACTACTTAAAAGTGTTTTGTGGAACATTTGTCACTGTTGTCCGATCCCCAAGCCAGCAGTACAGCCACGTCCATTGTAATTGCTTTTTGTTTTCTGGTGACATCCTCAATATTTCCATGTTTGTAGCCCACCAGAGCCCTTGGTTTACCTTTAATTGAAGTGGGTGTCCTCAGCAAGTGGCTTCTCCCATTAGAAATGATTTTCTGCCAGAAATCTATATTCTGTCATACTCAGTTATGCACCCTACTAATCAACAGAGGACTTGGTAGCACCCCGACATGGAGAAGTCTGCATCTGTAGCCCACCAGAGCCTTTTGAAGGAACCAGGTCTGTGTTGAACTAGAAGGTGCTGAGGAAGTCCAGAAGACACTGTATAACTTCCTGGTTGATGGCAGGTTAGATAGATCAGCATTTTTTGGCTCAGAAAATAGAGCCAAAAATACAAGTTGATGTGACAGAGGAGATGTGCAAAGTAGAGGAGAGGTGGGAGTGGTTGTTCAAGAGCTAGGAGGTATTGCATGAAGCTATCAGGCAGCAGGTTTAAACTTTAACTTCCTCATATAAAAAAACTTCCTTGTTTTTTTTCTAGACATCACAGAATCTCAGCACGTAGAACATTGTGGAGGACAGAAGTATAAGTAATTTGACCAGCAATTCAGTAGTGTCAAGTAAGCGTAGTCCGTTGAGTATGACCAGGTATGACTGCTAGGAAGGTGTATCTTGTGGTAAGCACGAGGGTCTCGCTGGTCTGCAGGTATTCCTCATGTGTGGTGTGTTCTGTGGCCAGCTCTGCTGCTGCAGCGCGAATTACGCTCTGCCGTTTGTGATAACTGCGTCGTCGTTTGTCGGGAGGGGTTGTTGCGGTTTTGTTGCTGTTTGGATTTTTTTTTCTATTTCGGGGTGTTTATTACTCTAGATCGTAGGATCTTTTCTTCCATGGAAACTCAATCATTCATTCCTCCTTTCCCGTGTGGTCACAGGAAGTGTCTGAGAGGCTGTTACAAAACCAGGCTGATAGAAACAACCTTTTGCAGTTCAGGTGAGCTGTACCTGTGCCAGCCAGACTGGCACTTTTGATGAAGGTGCCAAATGTCTGCCCACTTTGCACTGGTGTTTACAGGTCTGCTTTGTTTACAGCAGGGTAGGGAACTCCTGAGTATTTCTGAAAATGAGATGCGTGTTCCCAAACAGAGATGATATAATTGTTTCTTCTGCTTAATATATACTGTTGGTACCCATGAAGGTGCCGTGTTGGTATTTTAGCACTCCCTCTGTCCATGTGTGCTGTGTGTAGAAGTTGAATAATGCGGCTTGTTATGGTTTTGGTTAAATGCTGAGGCTCCTTATTGAGCTAGTAACTCCATTGTGGTTTTACACTGTTGTTCACAAGTAATTGCCTCTCTAGGCTGGCAGTGCAGCTGGGAACGGCTTTGCAGGCACGGGAGACTTGGTCTCCAGAGTTCAGCGGGGTGCTGCTACACCTGCAGCTGGGCAGCAGACTTTACCTGGGCTATGGCTGCTCCAAGGCTCTGTCCTACTTTACCATCTTGAAAGAACTAAATCCAATAGAGATATTTCCCTACTGAGATGCACTTTCTTATTACTGGAATAGCTTGCAAAAATTCTCATTCTGAAGAAAAAAGCATCCAAGATAGAAAAAGTCTGCCTCTGCTAGCAACAAAGTCCTTTCAGTCTGCATTTAAATAAAGGTATTGACTATGTAAAACACAAGGCTGCCCAAGGCAGAACATAAATAGCGTTTGCCAGATGTAGTGTTTGATGTGGGCTTCCACGTAAGGTATTGAAGGCACACGTCAGTAAATCCTGAACCTGCCAACTCTTTCCTGTGCAGTGTCACTCTAGTCTAGTTAGAGTGTATTTAGAAAGTAGCTAAACACACTTTTGTGGAAATCATTAAATAACACAGCAATTCATACATTTGTAGCAGACAGCCTCTAATGCACATTATTAACTGAAAATAAAATCTCAGCATTTATCTTATCTGTTATTTTATCTTTAAATAAATCAGATGCCCAGTATGACTGAGAATATAATACCCTAAAGTTTAAGACTGGTTTGTAAACACAGTCCCTAGTGTCTGCTATTGATCTTTTGCTATTTTAATGCATTTTTACTGACCGACATGTCCTGTGGTAAAGAATATTGCCTAAATTAGTTATCTGATTGGTTCTTTTGATTAATGATGGGACTGTGCTTCATTACACATGACAACATGATCAGAATAATCACTGCAGCCATAGAAGTTGGGACTGGCATTTTTTATTCCTTCATTTTTAAAGTTCATTTATAAAATTATTTAATGTATACGTCCTAAGTTGTAATTTATTTACATGACACTTTTTTCGATGGGAACTGTTGTACTGTGTCACAAATGGCTAAGAAAACAAGGTAAACTAGATGTACAAATCAATGTCTTCTGGCTCAAGGGGAAAAAAACATAATCAAGATTCAAGAGCTGACCTTGTCCAAAGTCCAACTTGTCACACGACAAACAGTGAGGTGCCCAACAAATCACTGGGATCAGCAGGACGTATTCAAAGGAATGTTTAAATGATATTATTCCTTGCTGAAGTTCTTACCAGAACTTCAGGAGTTGCGTGCGTTGGGGCAAAATCAGCCCAGGGATCCATGTGGGTCCCTGGGGCGGCGTGCAGGGCAGGCACACTGGAGCAGGAGGAATCCCCAGGACTCCTCCGCTGAGCTGCTGGTGGGGCTGTCTGCCTTAGGCAAGCACCATCTCCATCAGCTGCTTCACAGCATTTCTGACTGCTCTTCTCAGATGGGACCGTTCCAGAGCAAACAACCTGCAAAACCACACGAGGCTGCAAACAGATCCCCAGAGCGAAAAGGTTTCTTGATTAAACCCCAGAGCCAATCTGAGCAGCTACTAACAACTTGCAACTGCGTACACTTAACTTCTGCAAAATTAAACCACATTTAACGCTGTCTGCGTAGAGGACCAAGACCAGATGTGTTCCTTAGTGTCGTCTTATCACCGTGCTGTCTGCCATAGTTTATAGCACCTTTACATGCTTTGAGGTTCTTGATTGCTTTTTAGTAGGTCATTCTGGGATTGATCTGTTTGAATTTATAAGGACATGCATGCCACCTTATGTCATGTTGATGAATGATTCAAAATTTTAAATGGCAATTCAACATTTAATGTTTTGAAAAATGTTTAAATGGTGTCATGCACAGAATAAATGGCAGCTTTCATTTTCTTTCTTCAAAATTCCCTGCCAGCCTGTTTACATGATGTTGACAGACATTTTAGCGTTTGCCAGAGAAATAATGTGAAGGGTTGGATACTTGCCATAAAGTGGTTTTCTCTCTATGGCAAGTGTTTAAACAAATGTGTGCATGCACAGTACATACACACGCATATATTTTAAACATATTTCCAAACAAAAAATTGTTTGTTTGCTGTTACAACTACAGAAATGTATCTCCAAGCAGGACTAACTCCAAAAGGGCTAGAGACTCAGAGCTCAGAGCAGTCAGAGCCTGACTGACTCCTGACCGAGTCAGCTCATGGTGTAGAAATGGGATGATGCTCATTGGAAAGTCCAGGAACCATCTTGCTGGTCAGCAGCTAAACAACCTTAATTTAAGCCCCAAATTAAGTTAAATTCTGATGCAACAACTAAAGCGTGCATTTGCAAACGGAATATTTCATGTGCCCCTATACTTCTGATTGCTCCGTTTTTGTTATGCTCTGTCTCAATGTAAGAGTTCATTTTATTGGCTCCATATAACACATGGTCTGCATATAAAAGTAAATGTCAATATGGATTTAGGGCCCAATTCTTTATGTCCCTATGCACTTTAAATGGTGCAATAGATTTTTCTTTTGGGATTGCAGAAGGAAGCCCGATGCTCGTTGTGTGTAGTAAATGTGAAAGTTTACTATGCCAATAATTCCATTGCCATGGAATAACTATGGATTTAGGATGTTGCGCTGAGTTAATTTTAGCTTGCGTTTAGGCATTTGTTTCGTGACTAACAACATTTCTCTAATTATGGTGGCGCACCAAGCTTTTGTTTCCTGGGAAGAGATAGCTGTTGTATGAAATATGTTTCATCGTGGTTAAACACCCCTTGACTTCTCGTGCTGGTTCTAGCTATATAAAAGGCTGTTTGGTGTCACCTTTGCGTGTAGGTGACTGCGGCATTAATAATTATTTTATGAAAGAGATTCTGAATGATGGATTGATACCTTGAGTTTGATTCTTATATTCCAGTCTTGTTTTGTACTAGCACATTAGGAATTGTGACTAGTCAATGACACGTCAGCGCTTCAGGGCTTTCTGAATCAGGGCCTATCTTAAAAGCAGTTCCAAACTACCGTATGGGTCACTGAGTTTTACTGTTAGAGGTATACGAAATGTTTAAGGACTTTGAAGGTTTCACACTGTACTTAAAAAGCAAATTTTTAATTAGCAAATGTACGAATAGAAGAGAAAATCAATTACTTTTTTCTGGAACTGATGAATATGTTGTATGTAGAGCCTGCATCTTTACTGCCAAATGAGGAATTGATGCATTTTTCTATTCAAAAGTTGTTTTCTATCAATACGAGTAGATAATTGGTTATGCTAGTTGAATCTCTGTGGGAGTATGTACGTGTTACTTAAGAGCTTACCAATGGATACACTAGGTTTTGGAGCTTGTTGTATTGCACTGCAACCTTTTACCCGTTGTAGGATTAGAGCATGTAAAACTGATGTTGAATATGCAAGTTACGTGTTAATCTGATTAAGTGAATGGAGAGTTGCCCAATGCAATCAGTTGAAATATTCAACAACTTTGTGTTGAACTTGAAGGAAATTATCACCCTGAGGCTGCCAAACCCATGACACGACTTTGCATTTGCAATAATATTTGCCTGTTTAGCATTCAAAAACATATATGTATAGTGGTTTTGTAATGAAGTGAGATTAGCCCTTCAAGGAGAGGCTTGTTAGAACTGGAAATGCAGCAATCTCCACTATATAGGAATGTTACATGTTGGATGAAGGATTTTAGAGTGTTTTTACTCAAAACACTTTTTTTTTTAAAATGCAAAGGCATCTACATTATTTTATCATTTTATTATTTGTTTATTTTCCAAAAAAATAAAATGACTTGATTTAAGTGCATGATGCTATTTACTTGTATTTTAAAGCCTTGCATAATATTATACAGTAGATTGAAATGCATACTTATGTCTTTTTCTTTCATTGGACAGCTATGCTAAAGCAAATAAAATCAAATGCATACATTCCCTTTCAGTGACTTACAAACTGTAAGTGATGGGAGGAAAAAGCCGCAGCCATTCCACTGAATTCTATTATTGACAACAGCAGAAGTAAAAAAATTAGAAAACAAATCCCTTTTTAAATAAAATGAAGTAAAAGACCTACATTGCTTGGAGGAAATGCTAATTGAAAATACCTTGCTAATGCTAGCGAGTCACAGGAAGGAAACATTAAGTTATTATTTTTAATAATGTTTACAAGTATATCCAGCCATTTCCAGCCAGTGAAAAATGTTAGCCTTGGTAAAATGTGGCAGTGCTACTTTTCACTGGTGATGCTGCTCATCTTCTCTCTGATAGCAATCATTAATTTTATTTTTTAACCCAGTCTTCAAATGAAGACAGATGAGCAGGAGAGTTTTAAATGCAAGCTGCTTATGTTCAGAAAAATGGCTGCTAGATTACAGATCACTGTGCCTGAGCTGAGTCCAGTGACTGTTTGGAAAGGGGGGGAAATAAAAAACAAACAAGCATTAGGTGAGCGACAAACAGGCAGGCCTGTGAGGAGCCGCCGAAGGCAAAGCCTGTGTGTGTACAGGGGTACGTGCCCCAGCGTGTGTTTCGGAACGAGGAGAGCAGGAAAGGGAGGGCGAGGGAAAGGAGTCCTGCACTGCAGCACAGCAATCTGATTCATCTCCTAATTGCTATGGAGACCCAAAGATACTGTCGTTGTTAATTGCTCCTGGTAATTTTAATGTTAGTTTTTACATTTGTGTCTCATTAGCACTAGGAGGATTGTTAGAGACCAAAATGGGTTAAATACCAAACCAAATATATCGCATCACTGGTAGCATCATACCACATCCTTTTATTTGCTCTTTTAGAGGTCATCAGGGTTGTTTTTGCAGTCAGGTGTCAATAAGCACGATGCAATTTCCACATCTTTTGAGCTGTGGTTTTAGTATCCGACAGCTTTACCTTCATTGCTGCTTACCACAGACTCATCGGATTTATCCTCGTGCTCCTAATGCTCACAGGGCTGAAGCTTTCAAACTTGGTCCTGCCCACCGTGAGCTCGTGACTGGTCTTTCGGATACACCCTTCCCTGGGTGCTGTTGCTGTGGATTTGAAAGGAAGAGGTGGGTTGGGCAGTGCGTTCGTAACACCAAGAGCTGGTTAAAAGGCTCCTTCCTGGTTTAGTGGAGTAGAGAGCTGATCGCTGGCTGAGCTGCGGAGCTGCTCCGACGCTGCCGATGCATTGCCTGGGACAGACCTCCCAAACACCAACCTGTCTGTGTCCCCGCTGGTGACCCAGTCCCACCGGGTAAGAGCTGGGGTGTCCCTGAGTGGCCCCGTGTTGCTCAAGAAAAACAGTCCTCTGCCCCATTCAAGGGCGATTTTTAAAATGAAAGTCAGGACCTGATTAGATCCGGTCCGAATTTTGCTGTGAAAGGCTGGAGGGGCAGATCTTGGGCGTTTAGCTCCACTCCGGTACGGAGGTCTGGCGCCTGCAGGCAGTGAGAGTAGACCCTGTAGCTCCTCTAACGTGCAATTTTTGATCAGTTCTTGTAAGGAGCTTTGCTGGCTCTGAGTTTGAGTAAAGACAGCATCGAACATGCCTCTTCTATACTTCAGGGTTTTCTGCCAGCCCAACTGCTCCTGGGGAGTGACCTTGTCTCTAGGAATTAGGCCTTCCGTTACAGTCCCTTGTAAGGAGTTGAGAGAGGATTAATTGGTTTGCTCTCTGCAGTTTCTGGAAGTATCTCACATTTTTCAGTGGAAGATGACTCTGGAAATACTTTCCTACAGTGAAACAAATCCCTGCCAAAATAAAATGATGAATCCTGAATATTACTGGCAGCATTTCATGCCAGTTTTTGAACAGTTCATTTCTATCTGCACCTCTGTGCACCCATTCAGGGAGTTTAATGCCCAGCTGTCAGTGTTTTCCTCCTCAGCTGACCATCAGTACAGGAAGCACAGGTGCAAGCATCCTGAGCTCCCCAGGCCTCGAGTGGGAGACATGAACCGGGCTCAGCAGAAACCCGCAGCACCATCAGGGCAGGTGCATGTCTGGCATTAGAAACCCTGAAACTGAGGATCATCTCTGTTAAAAAATGCTTATATAGGGAATGTACAGCAAAAGTGAAATGTTAATATAAGCCTTTTTTCCTTCAAAATCACAGCACCTCTAACTGGGATTCCACTGAAAAGTTGTTTGGTTTTTTTTTTTTTTTTTAAGGTTCACCAGGATAGCCTCATCCTTGTGGTGGGATAACATCCCTGTGCACACCTGGCAGAGCGTGAGCAAACGCCCTGCTGACCCACATGA
This sequence comes from Buceros rhinoceros silvestris, assembly GCF_000710305.1. NCBI lineage: Eukaryota > Metazoa > Chordata > Aves > Bucerotiformes > Bucerotidae > Buceros > Buceros rhinoceros. The sequence continues at coordinate 47,954 of NW_010423483.1, forward strand.
GGTTTGGCAGTCCCGGTACCCGAGATAGAAGATTCTCTGCCCTTGGCAGCAAGGAGGGCAGGGCTCAGCTGGCCAGGGAGGTTATTGCCCCTCCTAGGACCAACAGAAGCCAGAGGAAATTTCTCTGGTGCCTGCCCTTGAAAGGCTGTAACACCTGAGAGATGCCTGACAGCTCTCAGCATCTTTATGTGTTAGCTATAGAGGTGAATTAAATAACCCATGGATATTTAACTCCTCTTCTCTCTCTCTCTGGTTAGCTGAAAGGGGGGGTGCTTAGTGAAAAACCATCCCTTGCAAGGTGAAACCATTTTCTGGATGATGACAGGTCCAGGGTGGCAGTGGTTCACTTGCATTTCTCAGAAGGTGAGTGCAGAGGTAGAGAGAAAGTTGGAGAGTGGTGGGAGGGGTGCTGGGAGCTAACGAAGGCCTTCAAAGTAAGAGTGATGTTAGAGGGTGTCAGGAGGCAGAAGGTGCCAGCTGCCTGACAAAAGAAATATCATTACTCACTATTAAAGAACACTCCAGATGCTTGATATAGTCATGGGTGTTCTGAAAATTTTTTTAGCAAAGCTCCTAGCCTGCCTACAATGTTGTTTTCTGGAGGCGGGACCAAAACCTATGAGCTTTTGTTCAAGCAAATAGACCATAAATCTCAAATGAGGAAGAGCTGCTCTCCCCAGCTAATGTTGCAAAGTGGTGGTTGCCTCTACAAAATACTGAAATCCTATTCCAGTTGTCTTATTTCTCCGGGACATTGTTACTAACAGGGACAGATTGTGCAGGTACTCCCTCAGCAGTGCAGGGTGGGACGAACATTTGCTCTAGGCACTCTCCAGTGTCTCTGCATCATAGATCTCTCTCCAGCTCCACTCTCTTCCTTGCCTTTGTAATGAGCTAATGGGCGACTGTTACTCATGCCTAGAGATGCATTTGTATCAAGAAAAATGGGAGCATGAAAAAATGAAAAAGTTCATCTGACTTCCATTGGTGGAAATGTTATAGCTAATTGCGCTTGGACTGTAGGACTCTCCTTAGATTTTGCAAGTGCAGGGGTGATTGAAACAGAATAGCAAAAAAAAAAAAAAAGGTGTAAAAACAGGACTGCTGAAATTAAACAGGTTGAAAGTTGTCTGGCAGCTCCAAATACAGCAGAGAAGTATAGCCCTAGAGTGCAGCAAATTTAATCTTTGAACAGGTTTATTGTTTTATCAGGTTTTTGTTTAAGAAGGGTTTCATTATATATAACCTCGAGATAAATTTTTACATAGCAGATTTATTCAACAGGTTTATTCTTTTAACAACCCTCATTGTATATCAGCAGTTGGTGTGTGGGGTCTTATACATCAAGCAAGTTTATTACTTTATCAAGTATGAATTTTAAGAAGTTTTCCTAATAATAGAAGATGTGTGGCGATTTATAGGCGGTACATTGTTCTGTTCGGTGTTGGAGCCGTTTTACCTAATGTAAGCTACATCGTAATGACGTGACGATGCTGCTAGAACCGGTGGTAATTGTGCTGTAACTCATACTATCTCCCCACCACTGTCATACATCTCCCTTTGCTGTCCCAGTGTTTTAAAAACCCTTAAAAGTCCAAGTACAACTACCCTGACTAAATTGTCTCTGTAAATTAGAAGAACAAAGTGAGGTAAAAAGCAGTATTGACATTAGTAAGTAAACGGGCTGTGCGAAGTTGTTTTGATAAAAATTCAGTACTTCTGGACTAGAGGAACCATGAAATCCCCTAGGTGGGTGGAGATCTTGCTTTGGCATCTGCAGTAGGGACCTAACAATGTTTGGTGTCATCCCAAAGTTTTGATCCGAGAGTTTTCATCCAAAAATATCCATTACTGATTGATCAGTTCAAAAAGCGGTTGTGGAAGTACATATCTTCCAGAGGGAATGGCTTGAAAATTCAGGCAGCAGTCCCTGGTTTGTGACTCTTGCTCAGGAAAATAATTAAAGAACACTTGGGGTTTATGGCATTTTTTTAGGATTGTTTTAATCTTTCTGTTTCTGCTTGGAAGGAGAAAAGTAATATTTAAAAAACATTTGAGAGGTAAGGTCAGTTCCTATAAACGTTATTATTATTTGTACTTTTACCGCACGCGTTTCAGATCAAGCTGAATCTCACTGGTTTGTTCTAATGACAAAAAAAAAAAAATCCATCACAAGTTTCTTCATGTTGTGAAGTAGCAATTAATTTGTAGAGCTGGTTCAGTGTTTGCTGATGAAATGTTTTTCATCAGGAAATGCTGACTCATCAAACTAGCCTGTTTATAGATGAAAGTTAATTTAAATTTATTTGTCTCAGGAATATTGGAGAAAATCTTCTGAAATTTAGTTGAAAGACAACCTTGTATGTCTATAGTTTAGTTTAAAAGGATTTCCTTTAGAAACCTAAACTCATTAAAACAGAATTTAAGTGCTTCAAAATGAATAGTTCATTTCTTCCGTACTGGGTTATTTTTCTTTTTTTTTTTTTCACTTCAGTTTGTGAATACATTTGAGAGTTCAGGTTTCCATCATGGCTTAGGACAAGACATTTCCTGTATCTCAGCCTTTTGCAGATGAGAGGAGTTTTCCTCCCAGCACCACGGAGGCAAAAGCAGAAAAAGTAAGAGTATTCCACAGCAAAATACACAACAGCAGTTTTGCATGATTATGTATATAATCTGTAACTTTAATTTTTACCTGTAACACTTCCCGTTTCCTGACACGTTTCTCGCATGAGTGGTCCTTACCCAAGGAATAGTGAAAGCCGTTCCTGGTTAAGCGATACATGCAGTAAGAGATGTGATGTTGAAGCCTCTGTTGACATAATTACGGTAGTGTGTATTGTCTTGCTGCGCTCTCGTATGAAAACTTCCCTGAGCAATGAGGTGCTGCCATCTTGAATGTGAAAATTACTGGATTTGCTGAGTTGGGAAGGGAGCATTAGCCATGTTCCGGTAAGACATGTAGGCTTGTAAAACCATTATTGCGAACATATGACTTAATAAAATGTGACAGATATAATAAAGTCAGTGAGAGTTTTGTCGTTGCCTTTAGTGTGGCAGAGCTCCTGTTTTGAAGGGACCCGAGCAGACAGGGAATTGAGTGAACACGGCCAGGCTGGGTCCTGCTCTTTCCTCCTTCACCTCCCCTGTGGGTGAGGTTCATCTCTATATCAAACGCTTTCCATTTGATAGTTTTGGTCCCAGTGGGCCAAGCCCACCTTTCATTTAAGCTGACTTCAACTCATTAGCTTCAGTGAGGTTATTTCTGGCTTCAAAGGTCTGAGTTGGCACAACACTAGGTCAGATTTCTGTAGCATTTTCAGTTTGGGGGTGGGAGGGAGATGTTAAGTATTTCACTGTCTTTTTAAAAGGTGTTGTGAAATTTGTTCCACACTTCATAAAAGGTATTGTTAAGTTCATGTTAAATTGTGTTTTGTTTTGTTTTCTCCCCCCCGCCCCCCCCGAATCTCATGCTTTTTATTTAATGGGCAGGTTTGAGAATGGCAAATTCTGTCCTCCAGTTCATAAGACTACTAACAACCCACCACTCGACTTGCAGGATGGTGTTCGTGGTGCCTTTCTTCTCGCATTGTTTCTTACCAGTTCTGTGTTCTCCCTCCTCCTTAATCATCCTAACTATTGATGCCTTCCTCGAAAATACTGTTGCATCTAACCTACGCATACCTCTAGCGTGGTGGCTCTGGTATGTCAGGTGTGGTGGTGGTAGCGTGCAGTGTTACAGCAGCATTGTCACCAGCCTGGTACTGTCTCTTCTCTGTGGCTGCATAACCTTCCTTCTCCCTCACTTCTAAATTGCTCTATGGAGATGATCCATTAAGAATCACAATAAAGCTTGAATGTTTGAATAACCTTTGAAATTATTGACAAATCGGCCCCAATGGGCTGCGTAAGAGCCTAATGTAGAACAAGAGATCGATGACAGTACTGCAGAGACAGGATCCAGGCTGCAGAAGCTTGGGGATATGTCATATGATTTTTGCATGCTGCCACTGAAGCACAAATATAGCAGGAAAGTTGCACTGCTGGAGTGGACCCTGCTTTTCTTCTCATGTTCTTGTGGCAGATGAACTTCAGCTGGTGCCTTCTCCCAGTGGGGCCTGGGCTTTTCATGAAGT
>NW_010423484.1:0-2353 GCF_000710305.1 Buceros rhinoceros silvestris
AAGAGCTGTGCCACCCCAAGCACCCACGGGAGAGGGAACACCGCGGTCAGCTCTGCCTGTGCTGGCCTCGTCCCTAGAGCCAGGGGGGACAGCAGGGTCCCTCCAAGGGCAGAGGGCTTGGGCATGGCTGCCCCGTGCACAGAGATGGAGCTGCTGGGGGCTGACTCGTCACCCTGCAAAGGGGATATGAGCCCCAGGGCTCCTCGGGCTGGCATTTCATCCTTCATGCCGGGAAAGGGGATAGTGACAGGGCCAGCAAGGCTGTGTGGCTTCACTTCGCTCCCTGCAAAGGTCCTTCCCACCACACCACGGTACCCTGCAGCCAGGCACCCAGAGGAAAGGAGAGGAGAAGAAGCTTTAATCCCCAGGGACATGTCCCCCAGTGCAAACAGGGTCCAGAGCGATGATTTTTGCCATCAGTCATCACCAGAGGTGACTGGAGAGAGCAGCAGAAGGGCCATGGGCAGGGGTGCTCCCGAGGACACGAGTGGAAACGGCTGTGCAGGGACCTCATGACACACCCAGGGTCCAGAGCGATGATTTTTGCCATCAGTCATCACCAGAGGTGACTGGAGAGAGCAGCAGAAGGGCCATGGGCAGGGGTGCTCCCGAGGACACGAGTGGACAGGGCTGTGCAGGGACCTCATGGCACCCACCTGGGACCCAAAAGTGAGTGACCAGCCCCACGCACCCTCATCACTCCCGCAACAGCACAGGAGCACAAGAGGAGCAAGCTGCAGGGTGAGCTATGCTCAGGGGCAAACCCTTCCCCTGCCGGCTCCCAGTTCCCCCAGTTCTCCTCCGCCATCAGAGAGTCCCACCAGTCCACGCTTCATTCCTGCAAACCAGCGGAGATGCTGCTGCTTCTCCCCATGTATTGGGGAGAAAGGCCGGCTCACCCTACCCCTCCATTGGCAACCAAACCCCTGGGTCCTTACGACACTCGTTTCCAGGACAGGGGTCGATAACGCTGTTTTCTGCAGGGAGCACTGCTGAACAGCTGGGAATGGATGGCAGGAACCTCGGAAGGACTTGAAAAACTGCTTGGTGGTCACGTAATCCCCGTGCCCTTCTCCCAGGGGTTATGTTGGCCATTTGGGAAGCGGCCGCGTGTTCCTCCTCTTCCCAGTCCTGCCAGTAAGCTGCTCCTTGGCCGAGTGGAGGCTTCCCAGGCTGAAGCACAAAGAGGAGTTTATCTGCCAGCACTGAAGCAGCTGCTGGGGTACAACATCTCCACGAAGCAGGGACCACCCAGAGATATGGATCAGAATCTACATTAGGCTTTAATTCAACCCTAAATCTGAGCAGAATAAAAAAAATACAACTCTCCAAAAGGCTCAAGCGTGGCTCCGCAGATCAGCTGGCTGCTGCTGGGCTCCTCGCTGAGGGGGTCAGCTCAGCTCAGCCCCATAGCATCACTTTACTAGTTTGGGGGAGTTTTTAATGAAGATCAGATCTGGGTTTAGCCAAATGAGGGACCCTAGGAAGGGATGCGGCAGCATCATCTATTCAGAGGAGAAATTCAAGGAGGTAAAGTGAGAGACACCCCTCCTGGGCACAGGAACCAGCCGAGAGAGGATAAAACAACTATGAAAAGGTCACAAAGCATCAAACCCCTCTCCTGTGCCACGCCGGCGTGCTGCACTCCCCCATCCCCAGCGTCGGGGAACATCTCAGCTCTGCCTGTGCCTCTGCCTGCCTTTCCAGGGTCCATGTGCAGGCACACTGCCCGCAGCAGCATCCCAGGGAGCCACCCTTGGGACGGGCAGTGGGACAGCCCAACCCCAGTGGGCAGCATCCCACAGAGACCCAATCCCCCATTTGCATCCACCCGGATTCTTCCCTGCCCTCCCTCCTCACGCACTCTTCCTGGGATATTCATTTCCACATCATTTATTTCAGGAGAAGCTTCTTCCAGTCTCCTAAAGATTCATGAGGCTGCTGATGATTCTCGCTCTTGCCGCAGGACCTGGTGTCTTCCCATCCACCTTGGGAAGTGGATGGCGAAGTGCAAGCGAGACCCTCCCAGCCCTCCTTGCCGCAATCAGCCTGGCTCCGGGCTCTTTGTTCCAAGTCACTCTTAATTTCCTGCTTTCTATTGTCTCTCTGATACGTGATGGAAAGGGGAGGGGGGAAGGAGCAGCTATTATTTAATTGCTTTCAAGATCTCAAACAAACCAGAGCAGAGGTTATCTCCCCCAAACCTCTGGTTTCAGTCTTCCTCCTCCAGTCATGGTTCCTGGGTAACTGCAGAGGGAGAGCTGCGCCAGCAGACACCTGTACTGCACCAGTCCCTCGAGCCCCCAGAGCTGCGGGCAAGCTCCGCATCACCTCCCCACCGCTGCCAGGCTCA
>NW_010423484.1:2527-2762 GCF_000710305.1 Buceros rhinoceros silvestris
TTGGTGGCAAGGGACAAAATCCCGAGGCCACGGTACTCCCAGCTTCCTGGGAGACTTTGGGACTCTCAGGCACTTCTTGGGGGTCTCCAGCCGGGGTCACAATGTCGCCATGCTGCCACCGCCCTACCCCGTCCTTTCTCTCCCGGGGGCCCTGGAGCCCTCAGGAGAATCTGAGCCCTTTGCACCATTGCTGGAACCAAAACGTGGAGAATCGGCTTCTGCAGCAGGAGCCAGG
>NW_010423485.1:0-776 GCF_000710305.1 Buceros rhinoceros silvestris
CGCTTAGCTCGGTTTTTTACTTATTTTTCAGTGTGTCCCCTCCTATTAATGCAGTTCTATCGATAGAAAACCCACGATACGTAGAATCAGTATCTCTTTTACTCCAGAGAAAGGGCCACGTCAGTAGGTGTCTGAGCACCCACATGAAGATCCCATACAGCAGGCAAATCCCATGGCTTTGGAGGTACCAGGCAACAGAGCAGGCAGACTTGAAGGGACTTACACACCCCAGTCTAGTTTGCAGACACTGCAGAAAGCTTGTTTTAAGTGGGATCACTGCGTATTACCTAATACACAATGAGGTAATGCTGGAATCCTAAAGACCCTCAACACTTTTTCCAGTAGAGATTACGATGCTACGGGGGGAACCCATGGGCCAGAAGGAGCTCGACAGCATCAGAGGGCTGTCTGCAAAGACAGCTTCACTTTGCATCAGCGTTTAAATGTTTTGATCAAAACACATCGGTAAATTAAACGCAAACGCTATACATTGATTAGAACAAAAGATACGTTACATTAAGATTAAAGTCTCGGTATTAAGAAAAATATCTAAGCACTAATTTCTAGTTCTGTAATATTTCCACTAATTCTATTATCTCCATTTAATTAGGACATAAAGGTAAGTAAAGTTAATTTAAAAGGAAATTTCAAACAGTGTTCCCATTTGACTTTCTAGTAAATTAACACTTTAAAACCTCTAATGGACGTCTTCAAAAGAAAATGTTATTAACAAAATATGTGATAATTAACATAATTAAAACTCTCTGAAGTATACA
>NW_010423486.1:0-236 GCF_000710305.1 Buceros rhinoceros silvestris
CCCTGCCTGCGATGTGGTGAGCCCCACCCCGCACCCCGGCACAGCTCCACTGCCCTCCCGGTGCCCGGTGCGCTGCCCAGCTGAGCGTGCCGTTCTTGCTGCAGGTGACCGGGCAGTGCCAGTGCCAGCCCGGCTTCGGGGGCCGCATCTGCTCCCAGTGCCAGGAGCACCACTGGGGAGACCCCGAGCGGGAGTGCCGAGGTGGGGGCACATCCCAGGGACTGGGGACACAGGGG
>NW_010423486.1:537-770 GCF_000710305.1 Buceros rhinoceros silvestris
CAGTATATCCTGGGGACACGGTGAGATCACGAGGACATGGTGGGACCCTTCGGACGTGGGGCACCCTGGAGCTGTAGTGGGATGCTGGGGACATGGAGGACTCAGGGGGCCCTAAGTACGTGGTGGGGTTGTAGAAGCATGGTGGGACTCTGGAGACACAGGGGGATAGGGTGGGCCACTGGGTACATGGTGGCATTCTGAGGACACGGGGGTCCCTGGGAGGCTGGGACACG
>NW_010423487.1:0-1380 GCF_000710305.1 Buceros rhinoceros silvestris
GCTGCAGCAGAGACCGTGCTAGTGACGGCAGTTCCTCCAGCAGCGTTATCCATCAGTGTGTTCCTAACCCGAGCTTCCAGGCCGGAAGAGGCGTTGCAGCCCAAGTTAAGTTTCTGCGAAGTTTTTCTATTGCAAACACAAATTTGGACTTAATAATTGATTTTGCACAAGCGCAGTGAGATTTTACATGAATGAAGGAGGGCAGGAAGCAAATAGATATTACTATTTTTTTTTTGTAATGAAGTGACTGAGAATGGACATCAGGCAATATTTCGCACAATGTAGAAAAACTTATTTCTAACACACCGAGCTTGCATTGTGCTGGAATTATTCTTTGGTCAGTGTTTCAGCCTTCTGGAAAAAAATGAAGCCTTCTATAGGGTGAAGCAGGAGTGAAATTTCACGAGTAGCAGCTTGGGATGACGCTATTTTCTATTCAAGCAGAATGACAGTAAGCTCGCTCATGCACCTATCAATCATTTAAAAGGGTGGATGTCTGACTAACTCCAGTCATCAGTTAGTCATTGCCAGAACTTCTGAAGGGGATAAATAGAACAGTAACAGCACAGTTATTCTCCACAGAGTCTAAGTCAGCAGCGTCATCTCAAAATGTCATTCCTTAGAGGAATCTCATGAACTGCGAGTGCAGTGAAGAACGAGCATTAACTCTGCGCTGAAGTCTTCAGTTCCCTTTGCAGAACAGTCACTGCTGTTTGACACATGACAAATTTAACTAAATTTCCACAAGTACGGGCCACGTAGCTGATTCAACAGACACGCGCTCTTGTACCATCAGCTTTTGGACGTGCCTTGTTTAGTCAGTGGAACCGAACAAAGCCTCCACAGGCAATTCCTGGTATCCAAATGTCAGAGGGTACCAGTCCTCCAGCATGAGATGGGTCAGGGACAGGAGAGCCGTCAGAGAAGGGACAGGAAGGACTGTGGAGGCAGTGGACTTGCCCCTCAAGCCTTCTTTTCTCCAAACTAGACAAGCCCGAAGTCCTTAGCTGCTCCTCACAGGCCACTGCTCGCAGCCCTGTCACCAGCTCTGTTGCGCTCCTCTGGACACATCCAAGCACCCTAACATCCTCTTAACCCGTGGGGCCCAGGGCAGCACACGGTTCCAAGGAATTGTGTAATGGTGACCAGGGCCTTGAGAGGCTGATGCACTCAGAAAAGGCATCTCTCTGATCTGGAATAGCTTGTCCCACTGGAAACGCCGCTCAGTGCCAGGGACAGGGCGTTATGTGCAGACTGATCCGGATGCAGCAGCCCAAGCTCTTCCTGCACCCTTGGGGCCGCGGAGACCCTGATCCAGGGCCGGAGAGGCAGACTCGCAGAGGCAGCCTCGGGACCCGGGGCAGCCTCGTTGTTTCTCCT
>NW_010423488.1:0-263 GCF_000710305.1 Buceros rhinoceros silvestris
TTGGGGAGACAGCGCAGACATCACGAGGGAAGCAGGGACGTCAAGGGGACATCAGGGGGACATCAGCAGGGTCAACGAGACATCAGGAAGGAACATTATGAGGGTCAGGAGAACGTCACGAGGAGTCAAGAAGAACGTCACGGGAGTCAGGGGGACGTCAGGGACATCAGAGGGGTCAGGGGGACGTCATAGGGAGACAGCGGGGACAGCAGGGGGATCAAGAGGGCATGAGCAGGGTCAACGGGACATCGGGAAGGACAAGG
>NW_010423488.1:462-800 GCF_000710305.1 Buceros rhinoceros silvestris
TTGAACGTTATGGAGGTCGGGAGGACATCACGAGGAGTCACGAGGCACGTCAGGGGGGACGTCAGAGACGACAGGGACATCAGAGAGGACAGCGAGGACGTTACAGGGGTCGGGGACATCAGGGGAGGCAGCGGGGACATCCGGGATTATCAAGGGGGACAGTGGGGACATCAGGGGGGTCAGGGGGACATCAGGGGCATTACGCGCTCAGGGGACATCATGGGGATTGAGAGAGGAGAGAGCGTTGGGGACATTGGGGGGTCAGGGACACTGGGGACCCCCCAGACATATACTGGGGACACTGGGGACATCAGGGACACCCCCCTAGGGATCCTCCC
>NW_010423489.1:0-16721 GCF_000710305.1 Buceros rhinoceros silvestris
TTTTGCTGAGAAGCGGCGGTCGGCTCCGGGACACGTGGTGGCGAGAAAGGGGTCGGGACCCACACAGCGCGCGTGGCAAGGTGGGAAAAGAGTGTTGTTCCAGTGCCCGGCGAGGTGGAAAGAAAGCGAGGCAAACGCAACTGTGGCTTTTTTAAAGGGAAAGCGGCGCAAAACAAAAGCCTGCAAAAACTTTTAACCAATTAAATGCTGCAATAGGCATCACATGGCAGGGAATACTATTGGTCAGTTTAAAACAAAAACTTCTGAAACAGGAGAAGTTTCCTTAAATGGTCACTAACCCCTACAGACAGGTCTTCGACTCCAAAGGTTCAGCTTGAGATGATGTAGGTACGTGGTCATAAAAAGCTATTCAACACTTATTTCAAAAATAAGAAGTGCGTCAATCTTATCTGTTTTGTGGGGACATAGTAAAAACCGTTAAATGTAAAGTTTGCTGGAACGATGAACCGTGCTCCCATTCAAATACAAATCTCAGAAATGGAAGCTGTCCAAACCTCAAAGTAGTGCTCAGATGGAAACCTGACTGGCCTTTAATCTTCTATCATTGCAAAAACCAGGACAATTACAGATGACAGTTGCTAAACCCCAAGAGCGCGGAAGCTTCAAAAAAAAACCCCTAAAACCACTGAAGGGATGTGTATTATGCCATTTTGTTTTGAAGATTCTTCACACGATAAAAGCAAAGAAAATGAGGAAAAAGTTTGAATGGAAAACATTTCTCCTGTAGGACATACCAGCTGGGGGGGCTGCAGATGTCATGTTAACATGCATTTAGTTACTTGCAGTCCGTGAGCATTGGGGTTTGTACACCAGAAAACCTTAAAACAGAACAGAAGTGTAGTCAGACACCCTGACTACAAAACTCACTATGCTATAGGACACAGCGCTGCAGCCAGTGCCGGATTTAAGCACGTTATGAGCAGTCAAAGAAGAGGCATGATTTGTTCGTGACAGCCCACCACAGCGGCAGCTCATTCGCAGCTTCTGCATAGATACATATGGATATTTTACAGCATCTTCTCTGTGTTTTGTAATTAGGCTGCCTGCTTAATATTTCCTGAAACTCTCTGTATTCCATCTGGCTTTGGAAATAATGGTTATTTGGGGCCTTCTGTAGTTCTCTGGGATTTTACCCAATTTGAAGCACAGACATTCCTTTAGTTAGTTCTGAAAAGCCCTGGAGTAAAATTCATCAGATCCTGTTGAGCCAAAAGCATCCAATTCATTTAAGAGGTTTTTTGACCTGTTCTTTATTCTGTTCCTGTCCCCTGTTGTGTTCTAATAATTGTATTAAAAATAATTAATAGGCAGTTAACATTCTGTATCTTCGGTGTTGGTTCACCTTTCTCATGAAGTCATTTTGCACTAGTTCAACAGCAGTTTATTTTAAATCCTTGCTCAAATTAAACAGCCATGGATTTTTATATAAGGTTTCTATTCTACAGGGTGATGGAATCTTTTTTCTAAACTTGCTGGTTGAAAGATGATAACTACTTTACAATAAATTATGGTAGCATTCAGTAGAACTTGGAAACCTTTGCTGCCATTAAATCGGACAGCACCAAACAGCGTCAGCAAGATAAAAATCTATCCATCAGTCCTGTGGGTTTTTACACAGTATAGACCTGCGTGGAAAAGACAGACACACACCGTCATGGCAAGTCTGTAGATATGCCCAGCATGTCTCAATGAACACCAGCAAGTCTAGGGTCATGAATATGTAAGTGAGGGAGATAATTCTTAACTAAAATTTATTTATTTCATATGAAAACTAGCAGTTATTTTTGTGTTAAGACTGCAGTTTTACCAACTGTCATTAATAATATTACTGGCAAAAACTAGAAGCTTTTTTTTTTTTAAAATACGGCCACCGAATCACCTGTAAACAACAGCAGCAATCCTTTTATAGCAGCTTGGGCATGCAAACTAATTTTGTTGTTGATTAGGCAGCAATACTTCTCAATGGCCACTTTTCCATCTCTTAAAATGATGAAGTGTCAACTGCTAAAAACCTGAGTTGGATAGCAGCTACTGCCTCCTGATAATCATCATGCATCTCTTTTATAGTGCCTGGGACAGATCCATAACACGACCATCATTACTCTCAGAGGCTCTCTGTCTATTTTTATTAAAAGTATGGAAATCTCAGGCTTTGCTAGGGCCCCACTGGAGGTGGCACCACCTCTATTCACAGTTCCTCACTGACAACTCAGTAATCTACTCTGGTTTTTGCCGCATACGACTGCAGTGAATATCTCAAGTTATATATGCTTAAATTTCCTTCCCTTAGTGCTGCAGGTTGCATGCATGGCCACGTTCTCCTGAATCTATGACCCGAAACCCATCTTAAATGGAAGAAGGAAGACAGAATATTTCATTATTAGCATCAGATAAGAAAAATGCGTAATTATAGAAAGTCAATCTTCAACACAACACAAATGCTTCATCTTGATGGAGAAGCAGTCCTTGCCTATACTCGTCACAAGATGTTTTCAGGAAGCACCCTGAAAACCTGTTTCTCAGGCTTTCTCAGTACCTATTTCTCAGGCTTTCTTTTTCAGGGTGGTTTTCATCCAGCAAAAATCAACATTGATCTACTGATTTTCAGATTCAAAAGTATTTCAGCAGGTGTTTTGCCTACTGAAGTCACAAGATAACGTGTCAAAAAACACTACAGGACATTATATTTTGGCTATAAGAATGACTAAACATCTTGCAAAGGCTGAAAGTTCTGCGTTTCACTTCTGCTTAACATCATAGCCCCAAAGTAAAATACTCAGTGATTTTAAAACACCATTAGGACAACCTTTCTCACCTCCCTTTTTAAATTAAATACAAGGAATGGAAATACGCATATTTCCTATTTGGCCAGAAAGAGGCAGAATGCAGTCGTGGTGAGAGGTTATTTTCCGTTCAGCAATGAAATATCCTTATTTCCCTAGTAGACAACCTCACCAGAGAAATTATTAGTTGTGGTGGGTCACCAGTTGTCACGATCGGTTGGGATGGAAAACGCGACAACAGCTTGTGTGCATACAAAGCCTTTACTGAAATGCAAGTGCATAGTTTCTCTCTTATCACGTAGCTTTGTACTTTTCCAGTGGAGTGTTTTGCTTTACGTGCTTCACTTGGATTGGTTTCAAGTTCAGTGTCCTGCCCCGAGATGAGCGGCTCTCCAATCACCCATTGACACAACCTCGCTGTCTCCTCCCAAACAACACTCCTCCTGCTGCTGACTGACAGCAGGCTTGGCTGGGCTTCTTCCCGGACCCGCGGGCTCACACCCACCATTCGTGTTTGTACTATACTGGTCCTATTCTACAGTTTGAAACTGCCATGGAAAGAAGCTGTGTAACTTCCTAGATTACACAGCGGAGCGGTTAGCCCCAGAGCAGATTGATAACATCAGCGGTCTGAGCTCCAGGATAAATAAAACCCAATACTGGTAGCAGGTTAATTGTGTTTCAGGCTGCTCACGCCAGTGATAAAAATTTGGTAAGACTGAAGATTTCAAAGGCTTGTCGGTTTTCTTTCTTGTTATGGCTAAACTAGAGTTCTAAGCTTAGACCATAACTCAATTAGGCTGAGAGATACATATGAACAAGAAAATAAAAACAAGAAATTCAATCTTGCGCAGTGTGATCCTAACAATGCCTCAGTGACAACCCAGTGTGTCATTCTGCAAGTATGAGATCGACAGCAGGAGACTGGTCTGCTTTGCCAGTTTAATTCAATGGAAGCTTTTCAGTTTAATCCAGTTTCTTTAGAAGACAACAGGGGCCAGCATCTGACCTCAAAGCTGATTCTCAGCCCGTACCTTGGTGATCTTCAGTGCCTGACAGGAGCTTGTTCAATGTTTTCTTAGTACAATAAATCCTGTAAATAAATGGAATGTGGCACCTTGTTTGGTTTGTTGGAGTTTTTTGCTGCTATACTAAACTACACAGAAGTAAAACTCTGCATGATGGAATGATCAAGCCGCTAAAAAGCAATATAGCTGTAATCAACAGAGGCAGTTAAATGCTTCTTTTAACACGGTATACTGACATCAACATTTTGTCTCGTAGATTTGCTCTGCATCATGGAAATCCTCCTAAACAACTATGCTGAGAATACAAGTACTCAACTTTTTTCATAGGTAAGTAAAATCTCATTTACACCTGAACTCCTATATATTTCCCAGCAGTGTGAAATGGTTTCTGGTAGCAGTGTGTTAAGAGAGAGAGACATGTTATAAATGAGTTACACGGAATAAGAACAATTATTTTAACATTGAATAGGATTTTTCTCATTTAAATGATCATTGGATTCAAGGTGACTCAATCAAGTGCTGAATCCAGGGTAGTTCAGGAGTGAAATTTAATCATAGAAAGTATCTCCCGAGAAACTAAACATCATCTTATGGTGGTAATATGGAAGCAGTCACTTACAGAAACATCTCTCATTTCAGCCTTAATTCCCCTCAGAGTTGTCTTTTTGCACAGAACTCTGCTTGTTATCTGGAATCGCTCTTCCACTGCTTCCATCTCACTTTTGCTGACCAGCATATGAGAGTGCGACTGTAGTTACATACACATATTCATCCCATCCCTCACTCACATTTTCCCATTTACTGATTAACTCTAGCAAGGAAATTTTTGGAGGCATCCCTGGAGATTAAACATCTGACTGCCACTGATTTCCAGAACTATCGTTTTTTATTGACGAGTGAACTGCACATTTCAAAAATGCTTTGCCTGTCACCACCAATAGCTTTGCTGAGTATCTGTTTTCACAGTCCTAGTAGTCATATATGTCACTGTACAATCTTTATGCACACTCTTTCAGTAGACAGATGTATTAACGCAACCCTGTGTGAGCAGTTAGCTTTGAGAATTTTAGAAACACAAAAAATCGCTATCTTTCTCTTTTCCACATACAAATCTCTAACAAAAGATGTTTCCAACTGATGATTTCAGACACACATTCCTTTTTCTCTACTTTTGGGGGATTAAATTACCTCTTAATTCGACCCAAGGAGATACCCGAGAAATTATCTCAATATTAGTTAAGAAGCCTCCTGATAAAATTAACTGTAAAATAAAAACTATATAACGAAGCCAGTAAGCCGCCTATAGTCCCATATTTGCTAAATAAGAAGGCTAATTAAAAGTCTACACCATTTCAAAGGAAGAAAAGCACCTTGTTATGATTCAGTTTCCTTAATCTCTGAGTAAACAATTATAAAATGCAAATATTTGTCCATTTATGCATGCAGCAGTCACCACTTTTGTTTTCAAAATGAATCCATAGGACAGGCAGTTTTATCAATGTTCCCTGGTCTTGGTGAGAGACATTATCTAAACCAGACCAGTAGACAAAGTGCCAGAAGCATCACAGATCTGGAGTTCTCCTGCTGCTAAATTACAAACAGTTTCCGCAATATTCTTATTGCACAAATACTGGTCAGAGTCAGAAGTCTTTCACCACAGAATTATTATTTTTTCTTTATTTCTAGGCTACAGCTTGTGCTTGAAATACAGAACACTGGGGTACCTTCTAGCAATCTTCATGCACTGTTTAATGTCACTAAGACTGTAGCTACTGGGGAGCAATATTTCCAAACAGGTGATCTGACCTTTTGAGTCTTTCTAGGGATTCCAGTCCCATTTGTCTCAGGTAGAAATTGTATTTTGTTCTGGATTTTATTTGATAATGGAAGGTTAGGCAAATACAAGCAGCCAGAACAACAAATCACTTGCTCACTTGTAAAGATACAAGTGCTGAATGTCCCAGACATACAGCAAACATCTTCCTAATACTACCACACATGCTTGTCTCTCATCTGCTTTAGTTTCCACCTTTACAAGACGTGATTGTTGCTGCTTTGCCCCGGTATTTTCCTACTGGAGAAAAAAAATAGTCTTAAAAGTGGCACTATAAAGAAACTATAGGACAGTTTGTCTAATACTGCTTATTATTTGTAATGGTTTTAATCACAAATACAACAGAAGGTCACTTCTCCTAATAAAAACCACAATTAAAAAAAATTGCTACATTTAGGTCCTCCCACAGTGCCAGAGCAGCGCCTTATGGAAACACACGAGGCTGTGTTAATTAATTATGCAAGTAATCGCTTTGCAGGAAGAGAGACAGAAACCTTCACGTACAAGTCCTGATCCTCCCCAGCGAAGCCAGTGGAAACGAGAACTTTCAAGATGCAGCTTGTACATCAGAGCTATCTGCAAATGCAGATGTAAACTAAAACTGATGAATCCCAGCAGTACGAGAAGGATGAAAGCACTTGCAGCAAGATGAAAGAGAAAGAATAGGACACAGATCAATCAAGCAAGGACTTTAATTGGACTGAGCTATTTGCAGGGAACATTTCAGAGGAATGAGGCATTATTAGTTATTAACCAACACGTTTACCAAGCGACTCTAAGCCGTTATTTGTCCAGACAGGAAGCATTTTAAAAACGATACCAGTTACGTTTTCTGCTGAAACTGCTCATGAGGAGAGGTCCTTGCTTTCTATGAGATAGCGCAAGAAAACACCTCCTCATCTTGTGGAGTACCTAGTGTGCAAGACTACAAATTTATTGCTGGCCAGATACAAGTTAACGTTTCAGGACTTACAAACTACTCCTAAGACTGTACTGTAATACACTTGCTTTGTGGAGATTGACCCTGGAGAAAATCTCATCTCAAAAAGCACATCTTGCTCATTCACTTACACTATAGACTCAAAATTTCACTTGAAATACATATACAGACACCAACTGCAGTTGTGCTCCATGTATTTTATACAGTCTCTGTCTCCAAGAACAAGCAGTTCTTTAAGGGATTACAAAAAAAATTTATGTTGGTTATCTAGAAACAGGACCAGCTGATGGTAAGAGAAAGTAAGAACTCAGAAAAACCACCAAGGAGTAGGATTTTTATAAGCCTGCTTACAAAAGTTTTTCAAGAATATACAAGGAATTTAAGAAAGGTCAAACATAGACTGACCATTCAGAAATGTTCCTGGCAGTGAAAATGAAGGCTAAATAGCAAGAATTATTCTTGACAGCAAAATTTTGCAGTTGGTGAATCAATCTTCCAAAGGAAGTGCTTGGTGACCTCTTCAGCTGCAGCCCTGAGAACTAACTGAAGCAAGACTGGACATCCAGCTTTCAGAACCCTGGGGTTTGCAATTACTGTCCAGACACAAATTGGCAGCACCTACTCAGGAGGACGTAAGAAAACTTGTTTCTTTCTCGCTTTGCATTTGCTTTTGTATGGTCAGACACATCTGAAACTACCAGCGTTACCTTACGTGCTTGTCTAGATGGGGTTTTTAACATTCGTTTCTATAGCGAAAAAAGTTTTATAGCCAGTTATTGTACAATCCATAGAAAGACAGTATAAAAGGCATTTATAATAGTGGGGGAAAAAGGGAATTTCTAACAAAGTCATGAGTAAAGCAGTCTGTATTTCTCTATAATTAAAATTTCTGCCCTCATCACAGAATTCACTACCTTTATACAAATCTCATGAGAACAGGCATCTTGTTTGCACCTAGCTGTGAGACAGAAAGCATCTGCAGTAAAGGCGGTATTAAAAGCATCCTTTAAAAGAAATCCTGCTGCTCCTTTTTTGCTATTTCACCACAGATATTGTAATTATTGTTATTATCATTACACTTTCTAGTAATACCTAACAGATGTAGAATTTAAAACTTCAGATTTTAAAAAACGTAAACCTTAAAGCTATTATTTTTTTAAAAAGCTTGTGACTCCTGGCTACCACTGCCGGAAGAGTTTATCGGTGTAGGATGGAATGGGGGAGTGGAGCACACAGCCCAGCTGCATAGATAACAGCAGAGCATACAGATCTGCTGCTCTTCAAGTATCTACCCCAGCTGCATGGCAAAATAGTCATTTAGCGAATAAATGAAGCGGTGAAATTACGAGAACAGGGAGGAAGCCCCCTAAGGATGGTAATTTGCATGGACTCTGCAAGGCACTTCACTTCGTACTTTATGTGGGAACATGTTTAATACAGTACACACAACACAAGTCAGCAATCCCACCAGTGCAACTCCAAACTCACCCCCAGCAGAAAACGATTCGAGCATGTACTTCCATCAGCATCGACCCAGAGGTGAATTTAGCCTTCTAATTATAACGGTTTGTTCGTACTTTCTCTCCTTTCCCCTCCCATCTCATTCCTTTGAGGCAGCCACGAACAACTAGTAGAACCATCACCTCTGCATTACTGGCTTGGGGGACGTCAACCTGCAGTTATTATTGTAGGAGTAACCGTGGGTGAAAACTTCCTGAATGCCTTTTGTTTTGGCTCAGTACAGCATATAAATCAAAAATTGTTAGGCACAGCTGGCATGTTGTTTGCTTTCTAGCATTATTCTGGCTGCATTTTTACAAGCTTAAGCTCGAAACAGAGATTCAGGACTCTTCGGGACTATTCCAGACTCTTCGGGCTCCATCATTTTCATTAATGGGAAATAAATGTCTGTATGGACCTGGGAACTGACTGCTGTGAGAAGTCTCACCTGTACCAATGGCACAGACAGGGCAAGAAGATTATCTTAACCTACAACAAGTACCGTTGCAGCAATTGCAATATAGTTGGGGACGAACTCTTTCCAAGCTGCTGAGGTGTCTAAATCAGACAGGACCGCCTTGAGGAGGAAAATGCGAAACAGTGGTTTCTCCAGAAGGATCTGGGACACTTCCTATTCTGAGATCTGCACAGTGTCCTCCAGGACAGACAACAGACCGTTAAAAACCAAGAGCTAGAGAAGCCTCCTTGGTTGGAAAAGCCGCTGTCCTTCAGGGATGAAGCCTCAGCAGCGGGTTTTGTTTCCATGTTTGCACAGCCTCTTCACCCTTCCACTGCGATAGTCGGAAGCAACAGCGGGAAGGCAATCTACTGTTTTCTCTGCTCACTGCAATTTTGCTAAAGACTTTCCACATATGTTCTGTAGATGCCTCGTTGACAGCAACGATCCTCTCCCACAGCACATCATCTGTGTGCAATCAGAGCTCACAGCCTTCCAGGAGGTGTTGCTTTCCACAATGAGAGATAGATCAGAATTCATGTGATCAGAACGTTGTGGGTCACTCCACTACTCCTTGTTTCATTTTCGGTGCAACACCACAGCATTACGCCCGTGCAAAGAGTAAGTGGCAAATTTAAGCTCTTTAGACTAGACCGATTCATTTTTACCAGAGTCATCTTCTTATTAAGCAGCTTACTTCTGACAATGTTTTTCTCTTTACATTATTTAAATGTCTACGGTTTTACGTCTATTCTCTCTGATATAGCTTCATAATGTTCTTACAGTACATAGGAGAGATAGGAACCCCGACTGAAAAATAACCTTCAGTGATCAGAAATGAGGATTTGTAAGTTATTCTCATGCTCTAAATGGCTTTAATAAATTCAGCCACATTTTTTCCTAAAAAAAGCATAGTTGCACTTTTAGAACAAATTTTCCTAAGGACTGCACATCACTGAAACACTGAAATTAAATAGACTGAATAAAATGTGGCATTTTCTGGTTCACCTGTTATGTATTCCCAATTTTCTATCCAACATATGCGGAGAATTAGTACTTGCTTGCACACAGAAATCACTTCAGTTCAAATAAGTGATGGAAAAAGTGGAAGAGCAAAGAGTGGCTCCTATTCAGATCCTACAGGAAAAAAAAAACAAACAAGAGCAACAAGTTAATTTGCTCTTTACTTGGAATTCCAACCAGCTGACATTTTCGCCAAAAGTTCTTCAGTAAGAGGAAACAGTTTCTTCCTGCTCATTTTCCGAAGTTTTTGGGGTTCCTGACTTTTCCCATCAGCAGGCAGCTGTCTGTCCAGCTACAGCTCTCTTAACACTATTAGGCTTAATTAAGCTGCATGGTCTCCAAGTTGCTCTTAAATTTATTCCTATCGTAAATGCAATGAAGTGTTCTGGTTCTTACCATCTCTTACCAGTTCTTCCTGGCTTCCTCTTTTCTATTTTGCATTACCTTGGTTATTTCTTCCTTTATTGTATTATGCATTTCTCTGCTGCATCCCTGAGCTGTCATGCTAAAACCTCAGCACTCCCACATATAAGAAGTTCAAACCCAACTTTCCAGGCGATTACCTTCCAGCTCAGCGAGACGCTGCTTTCCTCAGCTGTGTTACAATGACTGTCAGCCACAGATCGCTCTGAATATAAAGCAGTATTTCTGCTTTCAGCTTTTTACATGTGACTTCTCAAAAGGATCTAGAGACCAAAATAATAAGTGGCAGAGAGCTGAAGACCTGGCAGGGAATTGCAGTAGCTCTATTAGGAGAACAATCAATACTTCACTGACAGCCAATACCTATAATTATTTTCAGTCAAATCGCAATCACACAGCGTGCATGATTTATCTAGGGTATGATTTTATAGCAAAAATTATAAATGCAGCACATGGGGTGAGCACAGGATGGCTTTAAACAGCTTGCAAGCCCTGCGATGGCCCCTGCCGCACCACCCACTGCAAAAGCATCCAGAAAACTATTAATACCGGCATATAAATACTCCTCTGTAGGTGCACATCTTGACTGTCAGATGATTTAGCAAGCAGCTTGTTGCCAGTGTTCTATATACTCACTGGTTTCGCCCTAAAAGATTTCAGAAATCCCACGTGAAGAAAGCTTCAGGTATCCTGGTAAACACTTTGTAGCAGAAAAAATCCAGAGCCAGCTGGATTAGTCAATTCTAAACGGACTTTTTTAGAAAGCAATGACAGTCACAAAACAGGTGAAATGTGAATAAAACCACAAAAACTTTACTTTTGGCATTTTCTAAACAGCCCAAAT
The DNA here is from genome assembly GCF_000710305.1 of Buceros rhinoceros silvestris. NCBI lineage: Eukaryota > Metazoa > Chordata > Aves > Bucerotiformes > Bucerotidae > Buceros > Buceros rhinoceros. The sequence continues at coordinate 10,854 of NW_010423489.1, forward strand.
GGCCAAATGTTTAAGCTCCAGTGAAAGCTTAATTAGCCTGCTAGAGGCTGCACAGTGCCTTCGCTTTGAACCGAACGGGAAGGCTGGGTGGGCACGTCGGCAGAACCAAAATAACCAACACAGGCAGGACCAGCCACACGGCGGGGGCGTTTGCAGCAGAACCGCAGAGCTTTATACAGGAGACACCGCTAGTGACACTTACTCTTGCTTGATTAAAAGTAGTCAGAAAATAGTAGGTTACAGCAAACTTCATGATCTCAGACTGCTTCAAATATTTATAATTATTTAGTTTCTACCTTTAGTTTTTAAATAGTGCCACAACGTGTACTGACAGAAACGTCAGCGCTCCTGTCTCGCTACGGTGTCATTATCCAGCAAAGGCTGTTTGTTACAAAGGAGTTCAGGTGGGAGGAGGTGGAAGCATGCAACTAATATCTCAGGATAGATAATTAAAGACTAGCAGGGTTTTTTCCTTGGGAATTGTCACTATACCTTTAGTATTCCCCACATGTTGCAAAACATGCTGCTGCTAATGAGTTCTCCAGGATGAGGTGGAATTGGGGGTGGCTGGCAATGGCACCAAGCTACTACCACGCTGCCTGTAAGGGTAAACCTCCCCTACCGGAGCCCCTAAACCATCGCATTTAATGGAAATGTCAACAGAAAAAAAGACCAACATCTTCAAACCGGAATTGCTTGCCTTGCTCTGGAACTGGCGGGATTGCCAGAGAGAGAAACAGAACCCCATGAGAGCGCGCGAGAGAAATAACTCCCGGTAATTCCACCTTCCCCACTGCTTCGTTTCTTAAACCGGCTTTTCACAAAAAATATCCTTCACAGATGCTACCAGGGGAGGTCTCACCACAAACATAAGGACAAAGCAGATCCAGGAGAGAGTGCAAAGGGTTCTTGCACAGCTCTCTACCTTTTATTTGTCTTTTCTTTTTTGTCAGAAAAAATTACTCCATATTTTACCCCTTTGTCATTTCCTTGGCAGCTTACATCAGCACACATTAGTTTCATAGCTTGTGCTTTTTCGTTTCTTCTCTGTCCTACATTTTGGGCAATGCCATCGGTTTTACACAGCGCTATACTTTCGCCAGTGGGGAAATCCAAACACAAATAATCCAAATAAACATCCAAAAGTTCAAATGTCCAAACTTCCTGGGAGCCGTGGTCTAGAAACAGTTGGAGGCCCCTCCAAAAGAAGCTGTCAAGGGAGCTCAGGAAGCAGCCTGTGCCTTCACGAATGCAAAAGGGAGGTAGGGGAATAAAGTAGCCCCAATTGCCATTTGTCAAAACACCTCTAATATGACAGATGAAAGTTGGGACGCAGTCCTGTGATTTCGTTCTCAAAGGTTTTTCTTCTGATGCTAAACAGCATTTCTTTGGTGAAATCCCACACTGGAAAAGTGCTTGGAAAAAAAAGTTTAAAAGCTTATACAAATTTAGTGCAATTCAGCCGATTCCGTACCTTTAAAGGTACGGAAAGAGAAAAAACCCAAGAGATCAAACTGTTGGACCTTTTGGCAAGTGGCTGGGGTGAAGGAGAGGTGGCAGTCACCTGACGCTAGACCCTGGACAACCCAACCTTCTGTCAACCCACTGGCTTGGATTGTATTTACAGTGATGAGCCAAAAGAAACGAGTACTCACACTGTGGGCAGCCAGCAACCTGGCGGTTTCCTTGCTCAAACACGTGGCTCAGAAGGGTGCATCTGTTTAACAAGGGGTATAAAGCCACCAAGTAGAAGATGAGAGAGTTTTCACACGTTGAAATTTCTACGAGAAGATGTAGGTAGAGTTTGACTTTTAGATTTGAAGAGGACACCAGCTGACACAGCGAAAATCCCTTTTTACAGACTTCCCAGCTGACACTGAGCAGTGGATGGAGGGAGATGGGACAAGACCACAGGCTTTCCTGCCCTTTCCTCCTCCGATCCCACCAAGAGGAATCCGAGACCTTTTTCTATTTTGTTCCTTTGCACAGGGAAACCCAACATCCAAAGGGAAGCTGGAGGCACACCGCTGCTCTCCCCTGACCCCGGTTACACCACCCCTGCTGTAAGTAAAGCAAGCTCAGATCCACCCAGCTAAACATCTCAGCCTCAAAGTTTTCCCTTCAATATCAGGAAAATTTAAGTCGTGAAGATTTTGGTTTAAGCAAATGCTAATACTGGGGCTTCTTGCTCATGAATTAGACAAATGGAAATATTAGTCGTTTCAGCACAACAAAACAGGGGCTGTTTAACAAAATAGCCTCAAAGATTGCTTGTAAGACAAAGTTAAAATATTTACGAGGGCTGTAAAATGATGTAACAGCAGGTAATGCCAGAGCTGCCTGAACGTCAGTGGGCACTACAGGTCGTATCTGAGGTGGCTTTACTCAGGCCTCACAACCATGCTTCTCCTTGGGCTGGAGGTTTTACAGGGAATTGAACCACAACAGCCTGATTTCCATTGCCTCTTCACTTAATTCAAGCGGTTCCCGCTCTGCAACATTTCATGAAAAGTGTGTGAAGGAAAAAAAAATTAATCAGTCTGGAGAACATAATGCTTAGTTAACAATCTGACATCTCAGAAATGTGGGAGGCTGAAAAGACCGACTAGATAGGAAGATTGCCCAGTTAAAATAACCTTTCCTTGCTTTGCCATAAATACGATAGCCTCTATTAGGTATTTCAAAGTCTTTTCATGTCAATTTTTGAAATTATGACTCAAACAAGAAAAAAATAAGGAAGATAAACATTCAAGCAGAAGCCAAATTTTAGACAAAGAGAACCCCATGAAAAGTAAAAACAAAGTTGTGGCATAAAAACCTTCTCTTTAAATTTTGATCCTTATGTTCAGAGCCTCATGGTTTCTCGACATGATGCAGTGACATCCTTGGCATTAGCGCTACCAGGAAGACTCTGAGATATAGATATATATGTGTGTGTGTGTGTGTGTATGTACATATATATGAACCCAACGTAAAATCTTCAGCACCTTTGTTCTGGCAGCAGACAGTCCCAGTCACTGCTGCACCCGGCATTTCCATAAGTCGGAGGAACAAACACAGGTTATATTTACCTCAACATTTTCTTCCTTCACTGTTTGTCTGCCCTCCCCTTACCTCTTCCTGTGGCTGCTGTTGCTACGTGTCACTGGTGGCTGATAGGGAAAGCGAAACATTTTCCTCACAGCGTACGTAACTGTAAACAAATGCGGCGGCTGGAAGTACGGTTGGGTTCTGCTCCGCACTGACCCATGCTGTTATCTCACGCACAGAGTGGATCACCTTGGAAATGAGGTGCCAGAAACCACTTCCAAACCGTTGTGACTTTTTAAGGACAGGCGGAAAAGTTCAAAACAAAGTACTTCTGTAACAATGTTTTGCTTCTTTTTCAACTCATGAACTGTCACAAACAACATCATGATTTTCTTAGAGTTGTTTGTTAGTCACAATTACTTTCAGACGAACTTTAACAAATAGTCGATATTATTATTAATGCATTTTAATTACAGCCACAACAGAGAGTTCAGAACTGTGGGACAAGGTCACATTGCAATAGATACTGAAAAAATATTAATCAATCGGGAAGATAGTCATGGCCCCAGTAAATTGGCAAGTATCACCAGTTATTCATCAGAAGTGTTACTGGAGGACATCACACACTCTAAAGTGGTTTCATGTCACTGGAACTGGAAGGTCACAGTCCAGTTCCCGCTCCAAAGAAAAGGGGCCGTGTTTTCTGAGCAGATCTGATGTAACTACTCTGTAATTTTAGTCTAAAACTCCTATTAAGCAAAATCGAAAGTAATTTACCAGAATTATTACCAAAACCCAATACGATAGGTATAGAAGCCCAGTTAAAACCCATTTTCTCTAAGTCTCCTAACTAGATTACACAGAGCAAATTAGTTATGAGCCCAAAACTCAGCACAAATAAGCAAAATCACAGCTTTGTAAAGGATTTTGATTATGACCTTGTTATTGCCTCTAAACAAGAGACCAGGATTCTGCCTCTCCCCCACCCGAAACTTAAGGCAAATAGTATTAACATACTTTCAATATTTGCTGTTAAAGTAAATGTAAAAAACTCGAAGCGTATGAACCTGCTCCAAAAGATGATATTGTAACCTTTGCAAAAGAACTACAAAAGTAAAGAAAGAAAATTATTTTTCAGCCATCATATGCTTCTGCATTATTAAACGCATAATCAGTTTCCAAGTCTTCCTGAAAGAAAAATCCAGTGCTAAATTCAATTTTGTTCTGCCTTTCAGCCTGAATCTTCACATTTACTGCATGCAAGTATGGAAGGTATCTTCAAGCCAAACTGCTGTCCCGTAGAAGCCAGCACGCTACCCGAGAGGTGACATACATCTTTTCTTAAGGCTTGCCATCAGGAGTTCCTCTGCAGCACTAAAGCCAACAGAAGACCAAATTTTCCACCCCACCCCAGACGGCCCGACCTTCGTCACTCCCACTTTCCGGGGTCTGTAACATTTCAAGCCACCTCTATAACCTAAGCTTGCCCAATAGGAAGAAGAAGTATCACCAAGCCAGGTATGTCCTCGCATCAAGAAATCCAATATCTAAACGGGTTTTTAGGCTTTGTATTGATCCAGATGTATATTCACAGCCTCTATACAAGATGCGTATGTCTGGGCATGTGTGTGTATGTGTATATATATAATATCCAGACTTTAAACCAATGTCCAGTTTCTCACTGGTCTGAGTTTGAAAGTCCACGTACACACCAGAAGTAGTAGTGGTATTTTACCTAGGATGATGAATAGGTCAAGGATTGGAGGGAGATGTAATATTTTCAACCACTATTTCGGGAAAGAAACAGATCAGGTTTTGGACACTGAAGCTTTCTTTGATCTGAGCAAGAAACAGAAACCTTTAAAGCTAAAACAAATGGAGAACAATTGCTCTGAGTTTGAAGCTGATGATACCCATCACTAGAAGTCTAAAAAGAGATCGCTCCTTCCTACGGATCCTGCCACAGTGACATCGAATTCAGCAGAGCGCAGTGTCCCGGCTACCATGTCCCACCATCCCAGATCCCGTGAGGACCCCGAGGGAAGGAGCATTCTAGCTACGTCCTTGTCAACAAATGGCACTGGAGAGGAGCACAGATGCAGCTGTACACCACGTTTCTCTAATTAATCTTAATTTCTGGTCTAAATCTCTTGTGCCATAATCTGCATTACTGTGCAGGGGTTCAGGTCCAGAAGATGCTAATTGTAAAGGCAGTATTTGTCTTACAGGAAAACAAGTGGCTAAGATCTTCAAATAATAACACGGAATTGGTTTTAGATCAAGTTTTATTGCAGGAAAAGAAGTTTTCCTCTATCAGAAGTTTTCTAACTGCTTCTCCGTTGCCTACATTGCCTTTTGACAAGATAATTGTTGGCAAGACATGAGCAAGTACAAAATAAAGCATCAGACAGACAGCATATTCCTTACCAAATTAAATCACTGTCTCCTTCAGCTTGGTTTGTCTAGAGGAAAACAACAGGAAATTAAGGAGGATACGGCTTATTCTGGCCAGAATGTTTGGATACATTCTTCATTGTTCTGGGGGGGTGTGCGCGCACACTCCGCCCCCCCAGTATCAACTGTTTGTGAGCATTTTTGTACTTCCATGTTCATTGATACAGTCCAGATATTAGTAATAATAATAAATGTTGATACAGTTCAGATCCGTTCCGAATTGACTACAAAACTACTTGTACAAATTCAAAGCCATTAAGAGACACAATTTGTTTCTTTCCCCAGAAAGTGAAAATTTATTTTCCCATCTCTTAGATTAGAAAACTGAAGTTTCAGCTCTGGGTTACTGATTAAGAGTAGAAACAAATTTTTAAAGGGTAATTT
>NW_010423489.1:16813-18500 GCF_000710305.1 Buceros rhinoceros silvestris
AATCAAACCCTGAACAATTTGAAGCACGTACTGTTACAAAACTATTTTAATTAAAAAAATAATATTTGCTCAAAACTCAGGGGGTTCTGCATATTTCATAGACTGTAATTAAGTAATTGCAAATTTAATCTCTTACATTTTTCAAACATGGAGGTTGATTTTTATTAATTCTAAATTCTGCATTTGGATGCTTAAATGAACATACAGAAGAATTTTTTGAGAGGGAAACTTCTCACGAGAGTGTGTACGAAGCTCGGATATAGCAGCTTAATGCTCTCCAGTGTTTGACAGAGGTGCATATCAAAGGATCTCATTCCATCTGAAGAAAACAGCCCGTTCCCTTTGACTGTGATCAATATTTGGCTGTTCTCACAACCAAGTAAATATGTAGTTAGAGAAGGATGACAGCATAGCTACTCTCACTTGCCTGCCAAGTGCTTCAGCTACTCTTAAGAGTACTCAGTGTTCAAGAAAGACTTTGGATCTCAGACGAGAAGGTAATTCCAGAAGGAGACAGGGAGTTGGACAGGTGTTTGGGATTTGCCCCTCTTTTTTCTTTCCCTCTTTGTTTAATTTTATAGAAGCCCTATGTAATATCCTTCAGATTGCTTTAGAGATAATTAGCAGTTTGAGGAGGTTATACGACATTTCGAGGAAACGGGTTTCTTTCCATCCAGTAAGATCTTTATTTTTGCAGGAGAGTTTTGACCAGCACTTGGCAACAATCATTTAAAGAAGGTGCATCTCAGCCCTCATGGTTTGGCATGGAAAGCTGAGCAAATTACTCAACATTGTTGTCAAATTATGTTCAACTAATATATTTGCTTTAAAATTTAATCTGATTATCTAGGTTAATCTGAACATCTAGGTTAATCTGAACATTGTTTCTTAATCAAGTTACTTACTTCAGCTAGGACTTAAGTACTGAGCAGTTTGAGTACATGACCAGTCACCGGAGTAACGTGGAATTGTTTTGGCAGCTTGACTGAAGGAGCTTCTGTTGCCCTGTACAGCACCGGTGATTTGGGGAACAGGAAATATGGACAACTGCAAGGAGGGTGAAGGCAGCAAGAGTCATTTGTCCTTTTTACAAAATATATTCCAACCTTTTATTTCCCACGTTTTTTTTCACTTTCAGAATAAAATTGAATTAAAGTTTAGAGGAACAACTGTGTAAGAAAAAAATATGGATGCTTCTTTGATCCTTTCACTCTTAGAAGTTATGGATTTTCTTGATCTACATCTATGCATCTCTGCTCTGTTGCATTTGCCCCAGAACTCCTATAAAAAGAATATGTGAAGCTGGCTTATCGAGCAGACTTACTGCAAAACAGAAGAGCTACCTGAAAATCCACTCCCGACGTATCACTCGGGGAAAGCGTTTTTTGCAAAGGACGCTAGCTGCAAAAGCTTAAAAGCAGGTCTTACAAATTTGGTTTAATCATGACAGATTTCAAAGTCATACTCTGAAGAGCAAGCAATTACAATAGGTCAGACATCTCTGTGGGAGCATCCAACAGCAGGGTCCAGCCTGCAGCAGTTCAGCATCTCAAGCCAAACCGCGTACCACCACCGGCTCAGAGACAGCCATGGAATGAGGACAGTAGTTCCCAGCAGGTACAGCGCACGGGGTTCAGGGTGCTGGCTGGCCCCGCCCCCTGTCCCGCATGGCTAACAGGCCTTAAAA
>NW_010423489.1:18564-20262 GCF_000710305.1 Buceros rhinoceros silvestris
TCCTGAATGGCTAACAGTCCTAAAGATCAGCCTTAGCCACTCCGAAACTTGGAAGAGCATTCTTCATGTGGCACTTTGCCCAGCGTCCCAACAGCTAACAAGTTGGAACACCTTCCAGGTCAGGAGCATGAATCCAGCCCCTCCTGTTCCTCACTCCAAAGGAAACCGTCCCAATCCTCTGCTGAATGTGCGCATCATTTCCCCTTCAGCGAGGTTCCTCACTGGAAACTAATCACAGCCTGCATTTACACCACTTGCACCTATGGCTTTGGTTGAGCTTAAATCTAAATTCTACGTCTGGATATATTTTATATGGGCATTAAAGGCAGGAACAAGCACCCTCTTTTCTCTAGAGCTTCCAAAGCCATTCTTACAAACTCCTTAAGGGCCAAAAAATTAAATCGATTATGAGAGTAGTTAAATCACCATATTATCATTCTGTTTGTTTCCTCTTTTGCACATCTTAGGCTTCGAAGTTGTCTATTTTTCAAATCTGGGCTGGCTCTTATTTATTTATACATTCGTCACTGTTAAGGGTCGAGGTCTCCTGTATAAAGCTCTTTATCAGATTTGTCAGAAGGAAAAAATCATCAATAATTAGTCCTAAACTTTCTTCAGCCTAAATGTATTCAAAGTACTTCCAACACACAGTGCACTAACACAGTCACGGGAAACAAGGAGGGGACGTTGAAGAACAGTAAGAAACACAACCCGTTTCAGGATACCTCGTTCCGTTCTGAGAGCAGCTCGGTTCCGCAGAGACGATGCCTTTCAGGAGAAATCCGCCCGACCTATTTATCGTGTTCTGTCTTTATGGCTCTTGCTCTTCTCACAGCTCCAGCACACCCGCTTCGCTTTGTTCGCAGTGTGTACAGCACACAATTCTTTACACCATTTGACAGTTTACCTATTACATTCCTCAGACTAAATTTACATCTTTAAATTCTATTTCAAGGTTTTTCTTGGGCACCGGGCGTTGTACAATTGCAGGTGGGGTTTCACATGCAATTCCACATGTCCAGGTTTTGGGGAGGGTTTTTAATATCATTTACAGATCATATTACAAGTATTTTTACAGTTATCATTAGCATCACTCAGAATGGCTGTCACCAAGAGCTTCTTTCTACATATACCAATACTGGATTTCATAGATTTTCTGCAGGACCCTTAAGACAATTTATCTGGGAGTCTAAACCGTAAACTGTTTTGTTCGGCTACTAATTTAAAAAAAAAAACCACATGAAACAGCCATCAGACATCACTGTGGATTCAGATGAAAACATTCATAATTCTGATTTCAAGTTTTGCTGTGTTTAGGCCTTGGAGTTCAGGATAACTTTGACACTGGGCACTGTAGAAGCACAGAACAGATTGGTTTCTGCCAGAGGTTTACGTGGCTGAAAAGAGTAAGAGGGTATGAACGCACGTGTGACTTAAATCATTATCTGTGTTTTTTTTAAATAGCTCTCATTTTTCAACTAAATATTTTTCTGCTTTTTTTTCCACCATTCAGGACTACATTTGTACTTTCCCCCCCACTCTGCAGTTCCTAGAATACATGGAATTACCCTATACTGGGAACACTTCCGTTTCACTCGAACCTCTGGGAAAACACCTAGGGAAAACCGCGTATTACTAGAAACATCAGGCCCGTTTTTTCTTTTTTTCTTTTTTTTTTTTTTTTGGTGAAAGCAAGTG
>NW_010423489.1:20378-21944 GCF_000710305.1 Buceros rhinoceros silvestris
GTTTTTTTTTTTTTTTTTTTTTTTTTTTTTTGGTGAAAGCAAGTGGTATAGCAGACATTTTGAAATGTTTGTTTTATGCAGAGCAGACAAAGATAATTTTAGAGCTAGATATGAAAAGAGACTTGGATCAGACACCTGACAAAACATGCTACCAGTATTTTTATGTCATCCATAATTTTCATCTGATTAGAAAAATTATATCCATTTCTCCCCACCCCTAACAGGATGAAAGCAAGCATGTAAAGTCCTTAAATTAAGGTCATTTATTTAAATGTGATGGTTTGAAAAGCCATTTGAGGATCTCATTTCTTGGTATGACTGAGTTTTCCCTGTAAATGAGAATATTACATTTAGTTAAAAATAGCGCCATGAAAACTGTAATTGCCTGCCTTCGCTGGTCAGAAGCTGCGTCTAATGTATCTAGGATGTGGAAACTGAATGCGCTTCCGAGGTACTAGACCCTGACAGAGGTTCAAATGAGAACTAGACACGCATTTTCCTCTCCTACGCTTTTTTCCTCTCCCCAGGCCCCCCATTTCTACAGAAAGGGACTCCAGCGCCCATGCTGCAGGTCCCCAGGCGCAGGACGGCTGAAGACATGAGCTCTGGGATGCCCCTGGGCAGATCTTTCATTCAGAACAGTTTGTGTTGTTTTATCTGCTGTCCTCAATATCTCAATAGTCTTAAAAACTGCGGTTGAAAAAGCAATTCCAAATTTTTAGGTAAGAGTTCATTAGCAAACCAGTAAACATCTGTATTGAACCTGTACAAGGCCCGTTACTTTCCATGCTTCTATTTGCCAAAACTAGACTGACTACTTCAAAGCTAAACACAATTTTTTTATAAATTCTAAGTTTTGTGGTATTGAAAATAATTTTACACACTAAAATCTACTCTTCATATACAAACCTCTTGAACTACTAAACTTCATACTGTAACTGCATTTACGTGATAGCGGGATCCACAGCACCTGATTCTGTGAAAGCTCATAGGATGGGAAATAGATTAGGCACATCTACCTACAAACAAACCTTGGAGAGGGGATAAAGAAGAGATCCCACTAGAACAGAGGGTCAGAGTGTCTGAAAGAGAGAATAAGTACAAATATGCCCAGCCAGGAAAAGGAGGCCTGGAGAAAGAGTGATAAGGAGCCTTGAGAGCTTTCTGAGAGAGAACTGGAACGAAAGCATCAGTGCACGCACTAACCCAACCCCGCCTGCCCCGGCAAAAAGTTACTAAGCTCTGGGAAACACGGCCCAAGCGCGATGGATCTCTCGTGCCAGAGATGCTCTCAGGCACTTGCACATCCAGGCAACTTCAGCACCTCTTGAGCAGAAGTCTCCCTATGAGAGACTCCTCCCTCCTTCACTTTTACTATAGAGATCGCAGGTTCTTCTCTTGAAGGTTTCACATTAAAAAATGGAGCTACTTTTCAACTAAACTGTTTAGAGCTATAGTTAAAGCTACACATTCAACAATCTCTGCACACATCTCACGGGCTTCCAACTACACGGCTGATAGTCCACTGCAGTGCAGCAGTCAGCCGCAATGACAGCGCACTGCACG
>NW_010423489.1:22053-22280 GCF_000710305.1 Buceros rhinoceros silvestris
GTCCCGGAAAGCTGGCTCCTGGGGTGCGAAGTGACGGCAGGACGGGAAACAAAGGGCCAACTTGTATCACTTTTTTCAGATACTAACAAATGCTCACTGCAATGAACAGGGTGAAGCTCTCACTAAATTTTGAGTAAAGCATAATATCTATCACCAGCTTCAGTATTTGAATTTTAATATTTTATTATTATTGTTAATTTTATAATAATATTATTTATTATTAATAT
>NW_010423490.1:0-237 GCF_000710305.1 Buceros rhinoceros silvestris
GGTTGCTTCTCGGTGCCCACCGCCGCAGATTATGCGTTTGCAATGCCGGTGCAAGAAGCTGCCGTTTGTTTTGGAGGGAGGAGGGGGAAAAAAATTAATCTGTCTCCGTGCCGTTGTGAAGTGATGTTTATATCAAGGAAATAATTGTTGCCGTTGCAAGTCTCTGCTTGGAATGTGGATTAAATTTCGTATTCTTCTTGCACGGTAATGTAATAGTTAAATTATGGTGAAGGATTT
>NW_010423490.1:567-779 GCF_000710305.1 Buceros rhinoceros silvestris
TTCGCTGCAGTTCCCCTCGTGTAGCCCGAACGGGACCAGCTGTTTGTGTCTCGCCGCAGTTCGGTTATGCGTACGAAATGGAGTGACTGCCAGTAGACCGTAACAACAGCTGGTTTCACTGTTACTGTACCGGGGCCTGTCTTCAGCGGTGCTTTTCCCTGGGGATGCTGTTACTAAACGCGGGCCGGGTGGCTGGAGCGGCGGCCGCTCCG
>NW_010423491.1:0-1815 GCF_000710305.1 Buceros rhinoceros silvestris
GGGGGCTCCACACAGGGCAAGAGAAACCACCCCCTGCACCCACCCACGCAACAGGTCTGGGGGTCCCAGGGTCACATGCGGCGAGGTGGGGAAGGGGCTCCAGGGGTCACAGGCGTCTCATTCTGTGGCTCATGCACAAGGGCTTTGCATGCGAGCATGGGTGACCTTGCTGAGGGATGACAGTGCTCCCTGGAAGCGGTGAAGGGTGATGCCCCAGAGCGCCCACGACGGAAGGGGCTCCAGGGGTCACAGGCGTCTCATTCTGTGGCTCATGCACAAGGGCTTTGCATGCGAGCATGGGTGACCTTGCTGAGGGATGACAGTGCTCCCTGGAAGCGGTGAAGGGTGATGCTCCAGAGAGCCCACGTGGGAAGACGGGCTGAGCTGGCTAACGGGAAGAGTGCAGTGCCTGAATTCCCATCACCCACAGGCTCAGCCAGGGATGGCGGAGACCCCCAGCTCTGTGCGCGCGTGTGTGTAGCACTCACGAGGCTCCACAGCTGATATGCACAGGCGATGTGCAGCGCGTGGGTGCTCTGCCTCCCACGTACCGGGAGATCTTGGGTGCACCCAATCCCTCGTCCCCTTGGTGACTGCAGGGATCAAACCCCACATTGCCAGAGGGGTGAGGGGATCTCAGGGATGGCGGAGACCCCCAGCTCTGTGCGCGCGTGTGTGTAGCACTCACGAGGCTCCACAGCTGATATGCACAGGCGATGTGCAGCGCGTGGGTGCTCTGCCTCCCACGTACCGGGAGATCTTGGGTGCACCCAATCCCTCGTCCCCTTGGTGACTGCAGGGATCAAACCCCACATTGCCAGAGGGGTGAGGGGATCTGGCAGGGAAGGGATGTGGGTGTAAGGGGACAAGCAGGAAGGCTGCTCCCTGCTTGGATTCCTTTGTCTGGTGGTGCCAGCTCCATGTGCTCAGGCACCTGGCTCAGCAGCCTGCGCCGGGACCACCACTCCCAGGAGCCACCTCGCCGCACAGGGATGTGCCCAGGAGCAGCCTCAGGTCTCCTGGAGCAGGTCCTTTGGGCGATTACAGGACCATCATGGTGTGAGGGAAGCTGCCACCTGCTCTTGCCCCATCCTCGCGGTTTCTTCCGGCATCACCAGGCTTTCACACCTTCACGAGGTGACCTTCAGCCCAGAAGTTTGCCTCTATCTATAGCAAATAGCCTCCAGCATCTCTCCCGCCTACACGTGGAGTGGGGCGCAGACCCACCTCCCAGCACCACCAGGAGCTGCTGATCCCCCGAAGCTGCTGTGGGCGCTGGGACCCACCTCTGCGGGCAGCATCCTCCCCCTCCCCAGCTCTCCCAGCTCGCTCCCTGTGCTGTGTGCGCTTTGTTCCCTGCAGAGAGCCTTTCGCGCTGCTGCCTGAACATGCGCCCGTGTCCTTTTCTTTAAGCAAAACACACAAAGGTCCTGAAATGCCATGCCGTCCCTATGTCTCCTGCGCCTGGAATGCTGCTGCTGACCTGCAGCTGCTCCTTCGTGGCTTTTAAGACCAGTAGACGCTATGGAAGCTTGCTGAAACTCTGGCTACACCCCTGGAGCCGCCCAGGCTGGGAGTGATGAGCCAAGATGCCTCCTCCCCTTACCCAGGGTGTAACCTCACGTCTTTCCTAGATGTCTCTCCCTGTTCCCCTGCACCCCAGGGGATACAGAGAGGTGGAAAAGCTTCCCAAGAGCTTCCAGCTGATGCCGGTGCAGCTGCACTTGGCTGGAGCGGGGGTTCCCGGTGAGGCCAGTGCTGCGGGGCCCATGCTCTGCCCACTCTCTGCTGCCGCTCAAGCCCCGTGTTGTTTCC
>NW_010423491.1:1870-5255 GCF_000710305.1 Buceros rhinoceros silvestris
GGCCCCGTGTTCTGCCCCCTCTCTGCTGCCGCCCAAGCCCCGTGTTGTTTCCCGCCACCTCGCCTCTTCTGCTGCCGGTGGGTCTCAGTGGTGCCACTGCCCGGCTGGGGACACTGTGTGGGACCAGAATCCATCTGTGGGCCAGGTCTTCCATGTGCACAGCTGATAAACTCTGATTTCTCACAGGGTGGCAGCCAGGCAAGTGCCATTTTGCAGTATCCGGGTCACGTTTTAACCCATTTCCTCCTTCTCTTTCCCCCCAGCGGGAAGCGTGTTCCTAGGCAGGCTGCTCCCGACCTGGTTAGGGGTGGTGGGTGGGATGCCAGCGGGCCCGGAGCTGCTGCTCTCCCAGCATCTGACAGCAGCCGGGGCTGCGGAAGGAGCAGCCGAGCTCTGCGGATTGAAAACACGGAGGAGGAGACGCTGCTCTGAAGCATCTCTGCAGGGAAGGACCCGGCTCAGCGGAGGCTGGCGAGAGGTCAGGGCTTCCTTCGGGCTCCTTGTCCCGCTCTGCCGGCTGCCTGCTTCACTTCGGGCAGCCGCCTGGCAGGACCAGGCACGGGGACGTGTGAACTGGCCGGATGTCACCATGCTCAGCGCTGGTCTGGTGACGGTGGCAGTGCCAGGCGCGTGGTGGAGGAGGGGCCGTGGCTGCAGCTGCAGATGGGGCGAGGAGCTCCTGGTGCCCCGGGCACCTGCGAAGGGAAGGGCCCGGTGTCCCGTGAGGGGACAGAGATGGTTCTTATGCAGGAGTGTGTTAGTCCCTGGGCTGGTTGTTCCAGGACAATGCCAGGTCCGGGATGGTGTGTCCCCACCAAGGGTGATGTATAACCCACCCTCCCCATTTCACCTCCTTCATCACTTAGGAGCCGCTTCCTCCAGGATCCTGGCCCAGGGGAGTGCCCAGGGGAGCAGCTGAAGGGGCTGATGGTATGAGGTGACATTTGTGACAGTGCGGGTGTCCCTGCCTGCCACTGCCTGTGCAGTCTCAGCTCACATCAGAGGGGAACCCTGGTTGCTGTGGAAAATACTGACTCCATCGCTGCTCCCTGCTGGGCACCAGCTTGCCAGGGCTGAGGGATTCAGGGGGGTTAGGGCAGCCCGGTCCCCCATTGCTGGGCTCCTTGGCATTTGCAGGCGGCTGCATGTCACACTCTCCTGGCTTTTGCAAAGCTCCAGCTGCTGTTCGTGCCCCAGCACAGCCTGGTGCTGGGAGGTGTCTGGGACACTTCAGCGTAGCCCACCTGCTGGACCTGGGGAGAGGATGGAGGGGAAGCTCCTGGCTACAAGCTTCTTGGCACCCTGGACATTTCCACACTTGGGGAGGTCCCCTGGATGAGTGGGGTGGGTCCAGCCAGAAGCTTCCCCTCCATTCCCATCCCGAGCATCCTCAGCTTCAGAGCAGGGAGTGGTTTTAGTGTCGGGGGATCAACCACTCTTCGCCAGCCAGATGCTGGTGCAGATGTGGGCACCCAGGCCAGACAGACTGGCACACCACGCGACAGCAGCCAGAGTGTGCCCTGGCCATCATCTCCAGCCCAGCCCCTGCTCCATTGGCTCTGGGAGGATGAGCATCCATCCATCCATCTATCCAGGGGCGAGCTCTTCCATGGGGGCTGCAGGATTCCCCAGGGATGCAGCAGCCCTTTCTGGGAATCCCTTCTGCCTCCTGCTTTCCTCCCATCCCAGGTCCCCGCTTTCGCTTTTGTCTCTCTTTTCCCGGCTCCCACGTGGCTCATCAAGAGCTGCGCTGGGCTGCAGCCAGAAACGCAGGCAGGGCCCAGAGCTGCCGAGGACTTTGTGCCTGTCCAGCTTTTTCCTGCGAAGGGCTGAGCTGTCTTCATTAATGGATGGGCCTGTCTGGAGGGGGGAGCGAGGGGGATGGAGAGCACCCGGGGATGCTTTGTCTGCTGCCGTGGCTCCATCCGCACGGCACTCGGGGGATGGAGAGCTGGCAAAGTGCAGGCAACAAGCAGCCCGGCAGCTCAGACTCCCCGGCCGAGGCATTGATGCGATGGGTGATGACCCCAAGATTTGCAGCTTTGGCGGGTGCTGGAGCCTGTGTTGGAGGTCTCTAGCTGGTCCTTGAGCAGCCCTTCCCAGTCGATGGTGGTCCAGGATGTTGTGCCGTACACAGGCAGCAGGATGATGTCCCCAAACCTTGTCACCCATGTGGCATCCTGGGGGGATGGAGCCCAGCACCCTGCGTGGGAAGGCGGAGGGGAAAGGGTGACTTGAGAGCTCACAGGGAGCATTTTAAGTTAATGCCTCCTGGGTCTGTGTCAGTTTGTCTTTTCTATCTTAAACCCACAAGAATGGGTTTGCGTGAGTGCGTTTTCCGCAGAAAATATTAACCCCTGATTTTTTGCCTGGGGCTGTGGGGTGGTTCAGGGCTCGCCCTGGGCATTGTGGACAGGCTCGCGGCATCTTTCGGCACCCCCAAAGCCCTCTGCTAGCTGGACGTGGTGGAGAACCGCTGCACTGAGGAGGGCAAAACCAAATGGCAGCTGCTGGTGTGGCCCCATCACAGAGGTGATGACTTTGCCCAAAGCCTCCCTGGGCTCGTGAGTGCTTCCCGGCCCCTTCCCAGCGTGTTCTTAGCAGGCACGTTTCAGGCGAGTGACTCAGAAGACACTGAGGAGTTATTTATAATGAGCGTTTGGAAGGCTCACATCTGTGTGTGTGGGGGGTTTATCCCCCCACCTCTTCCCTTGAGCTGTTGCCACCAATCGTGGCTTCACTCCCTTCAGCCGGTGGGTCTGGAAGGGAAGCCATCCACATCCCCCGAGGTTCAGGGTCTGGTTGATACGGGGTGAAGATGCTGGTCTGAACAGGATCTGTCCACATCTCCTGAGGTTCAGGGTCTGGTTGCTGTGGGGTGAAGGTGCTGATGCTCCCCTCTGCCTGGTGTGCAAAGCTCTCATGCAAACCCCTCGAGTACCCTGAACCTCACCCCATTGCAGCAGAGCACTGATGTTTCTGCCTGAGGAGCATCTGCTCCTCTGTGAGTGGGGCTGGGATGTCCATGCAGCTTCACACCAGTTTGCAGGCTCTGCAACGGCTGGGGCTGCCAGGATGGGTTCACAGCTCCATCCTTGAGCCAAAACTTAGCTGGAGCCCGACTAGAAGAACATAAGCCATGGGTGCTGCTGTGTTTTAACTTGCTCTCAAAGAAAAAAAGGGGGGGATTTCCCCATTTTTTTTTGCTAGTGATGACACAGCCAGGCATCCTTCCTGTGGGGAAAAACTAAGTAAGTGAGTGGGAGCCTCAAAAAGATTTATCAATGATCTGGTCAAGGGCATCAAGGGCATCCTCAGTCTCTTTGCAGAGGGCACCCAGTTGGGTAGGAGTGGGGATCTGCTGGAGGGTCGGGAGGCTCCACAG
>NW_010423492.1:0-815 GCF_000710305.1 Buceros rhinoceros silvestris
CACTGGGATGGACTGGGAGGGCACTGGGAGGACACTGGGATGAACTGGGCTGGACTGGGCTGAACTGGGGTGGACTGGGATGGAATGTGAGGGGCACTGTAAGGGGACTGGTCTGGACTGGTCTGCACTGGGCTGGACTGGGCGGGACTGGGATGAACTGGGATGGAATGGGAGGGGCACTGGAAGGGGACTGGGGTGAACTGGGCTGAACTGGGATGGACTGGGATGAACTGGGAGGGGCACTGGAAGGGGACTGGGGTGAACTGGGCTGAACTGGGATGGACTGGGATGAACTGGGAGGGGCACTGGAAGGGGACTGGGGTGAACTGGGCTGAACTGGGATGGACTGGGATGAACTGGGAGGGGCACTGGAAGGGGACTGGGGTGAACTGGGCTGAACTGGGATGGACTGGGATGAACTGGGAGGGGCACTGGAAGGGGACTGGGGTGAACTGGGCTGAACTGGGATGGACTGGGATGAACTGGGAGGGGCACTGGAAGGGGACTGGGGTGAACTGGGCTGAACTGGGATGGACTGGGATGAACTGGGAGGGGCACTGGGGTGAACTGGGCTGAACTGGGCCGGACTGGGCTGAACTGGGCGGGACTGGGCGCAGGGGAGTCCGTGTCGGTCATCAAGCACACGGAGCCGGTCCCCGACCCCCGGGCCGTCAACCAGGACAAGAAGAACATGCTCTTCTCCGTGAGTCACGTGGGGCGTCACGTGTCGTCCCGTGTCATCACGGGTCATCACGTGTCGTCATGTGTTGTCATGTGTCCTCATGTGTCACCCGTGTCCCACCACACGCCTTCTG
>NW_010423493.1:0-1619 GCF_000710305.1 Buceros rhinoceros silvestris
ATTTATATATGTTTCGATCTTTAAAATGTAGTTTTAGTCATTCTACTATTGAGAGCAGAAATTCAGCTTAAGTAATAGTCCCATTAGAAGCTTTTACTCCATTGTTAATAATGTATGTACTTACCTACTAATTTTGTTTAGATTAGAGATTCCCAGTTTCCATGCAGCTAACGCAGGACATATATTTTTTAAAACATGTGCTGGAATAATGACTTTTGATAGACACACTTTTCTGAAAACCTAATCCAGTAATGAGAATTTACTAAACCAGTCTTGGAAGGCTGAATCCAAGTAACACAGGAGTGAAGAAATAGCAGTCAAAACACATAGTTAAATAAATAGTTTGATATTAATTCTTTGTTAAGGCTATTAAATTGCATATAGAGGAGATATGAATGATAGAGATCTTCAGGGAGAACTCAGCGCTATTCAACATCCTTAATGACACAAGGATTTCCAATTTTGAGGAATCAAATTCCTACGTATTTTGTTATTCTTCCTGAAGCAGCAGCCAAACATAATGGCAGCCGAGATGACATATTGCCCACAACTCACACCACATGTAAGGTATGATTCTCCAACTTAGAAGCCATCCCATATCTTCGCAAAGATCTGGGGCAGAAGTGAAGGTTTGTCTGAGCAAGACGAGTACTGACTGCAAAACAAAGCTGCATGCAGGTTGACCAGCCTTTTTAATTAAATTTAATTAAATGTGCCCTCGGAGCAGAGGTAGAAATGGATCTCTGGGCCAGGCTGGAAATACCTTAATTAAAAAAAAATGAAGGTCCTAGCCAACGTTTTTTAAGGTAACGTGTTGCAGAATAAGATATAATGCTTATGTCATTGAAGAAAAAAAGGTTTGAAATAGGAAAACAGACTTTAAAAGAAACCCAGCTTTCCCAATGGAAGGCAGTTGTCAGTGGATTCCCGTGAGAATCTGTGCAGTCCAACTGCCTCATAAATGACCTTGTAAAAGGATAAATTTTGAGATTACAAAGATGCTTGACACAACAAAAATTAATAATTTGATTGTAGAAAGATTTCATGATGATGAGATTGGAAAAAAATTATTGTCACTGAATATGACAGTAATTAATACAGACAAGAAAGGCAATTCCAATTATACTTATATAATGACGGATACTAAGGTCAAGTTTCAGGAAGGCAACTGTGGACACATTACGGACAGTAAACACCAGCTCAGCGTGTGGCAAAAGGAAAAATAGCAAAGAAAGTGTTGGGGAATTGTTATGTAAATAACAGAGGACAAATGAAATAATATTGTGCTAGTGTAAGTCACAGGTGTAGCAGCCACTTCATGAATATTGGATGCGGTTCTGACCTCCATAAAAACAGAGCAGGGCTTCAAGAGATACAAAAAAGTGCAGCCTGGATGACCAAGAATGAACAAATAGACACAAACTGCTCTGCAGATGGAGAAATTAGACTGGGACCCTTCAGCATGGTAAAAAGAGGCAGGTGAGAGAGATGTCTTCCCTGTGTATGTCCTTAAGTAAAAATTTCCACAATGTCTCACAACAGAAGAACTAGGGAATATCAAATTAAATTGTTAGGCAGTCCGTTTAAAGCAAGCCCTTTACCAGGAATTTTTTTTTTTT
>NW_010423493.1:1738-2002 GCF_000710305.1 Buceros rhinoceros silvestris
CGTTTAAACCAAGCCCTTGACCAGGATTTTTTTTTTTTTTCAGATAGTTCGTAATTAAATTCACCGTTTAAACTAACTCATTGCTACATCTTGCCACAAGTGTAAATAGAATTGAACCGCAACTGAGCAAATTTATCGGAGAGGACTATTAAGGACATTAAATACAACAATATGGTAAAGCTGGTAAGAGGTCTCTAAAACTAAGGTCGTTAGAAGATGGAAAATATTCTGTATTGGACATGTTCTTGTACTTATCCCCAATAC
>NW_010423493.1:2134-2413 GCF_000710305.1 Buceros rhinoceros silvestris
TTTCTTTTACTTACCCCCAATACCCCAGCCACTGTCAGAAACAGGCTAATGGACAAAATGTGCTTCTGGTGTGATTCACCACAATCGCTCTTATGTTCTTAAACCGAAACTCCAGGGAAACAGGATTGTTTTTGTCTAGTGGGATGGAACAACTGGGTAGTAGAAAACAATGACAATAAATACGTATATTTGCTAAAAACAAATAAATTTTATGCATTTCCACCATTTTTTGTTTAAAATACAATGCAAAATAAAATGTATATAAATAAATAAAAATAT
>NW_010423494.1:0-576 GCF_000710305.1 Buceros rhinoceros silvestris
GCTGGGTGATGGCTGAGCTGCAAGGAGGTGCCTGGCAGTGGCCAGGGCAGCTGGCAGTGCCTGGTCACCCCCTGTGACACTACATCGCCATTATGATGTTCCTGAGGCCCCACACACACATGCACACACACGAGCTCCTTTAGTTCCAGGTATCGGGCAAAGCAAGTCAGTGGCTCATTTTTACAGAAAAAAAAAATTTTGCTTGAACTGCTTGTTTTCAGTGTGGGTTTTAACACCCACTGCCTGTTTTTATTTCCAGTGTTAGCGATGTTGGGCTTTGGTGTTCTTCCCCCATTATTGCTTAGGAAAGTGTAGCGCAAAGGCCTGCGTGAACCAGGTCAGCTTTCGGAACACAGCACCCTGCAGCGTTTGCCAATAAACCCCGTGTCCTGCTGGGTGGTTCATACTCCCTGCCTGGCTCTGCTGAGATGAGAAATCGCCTTTTAGTTCTCTCTTACAAACAACAAAATGCGAGTGTTCTGTGTAAGCACAGCAGCTGTTTCCGTGTCCGGAGCCATCCCTGAACTGCTCCGGACCGCCGTGCTCGCAGGCGGTGTGGCAGGGGGCGGGGGGGCG
>NW_010423494.1:678-26013 GCF_000710305.1 Buceros rhinoceros silvestris
TGCAGGCGGTGTGGCAGGGCAGGGTGAGGCAGCTGAGAGCGGTCTGGGCACTGCAGCCCTGCGACCTCTCGTTTGCTTCGTGATCCAGCCCCTGGTGCTTGGACTGTTGCTCAGGGGACTCCACAGCCAAGCAGCGGCACCTTGTTCCTCCATCTGCATCTGCGTGGGAAGGGCGGCTGTCACAAGGGGGGACCCATGGACTGGGGGGCAGCAACTGGAGCTCCTGCAACCCCAGGATGAATTCCCACTGATGACAGGGCAGGGCAGTCGCTGAAAACAGCGTCCTTTTCAGTTTGTGCTGAATCTGCACTAACACCCTGGGCTGTTTCAGTCAGGGAGCCGCACAACTGCACAGTGTTCAGTACTTTTTAGACTCAGTTATTTTTAAAATTGTAAACTGTCTCATTCATTCCAATATCCCTTGTATTTCATGCAAATTTTCCATCAACTAAACAGGGCATCTCAGCAAACTGTGATTTTATTGTATTTACAGCAGAATTATTACAATATGCTACAGAAAGCCATGAAATCAAATTACTTTTAAAACCAAGACCAAAAAAAACCCTGTTGTGTGGCTGCTACTGCAAGTTCACTTCCACAAGCTGCACATACAGAGACCCTCAGCCAATTGTTCATCCATATCTCGTGATTTTTGGTTGCTTTCCATAAGGCAAAAATAACTTGGTTTGCAGTTAACAAAAAACATTCAACGAACTGCTGGGACAACGTGAGGCTGGAGATGCCTCATGTGTTTGTTTACCAGAGGACGACTCTGCTTGGCCTTCCTGCAGACAACATGACAAGTCACAGTCCAACACGACAGACTTCACTCCGTGGCCCTTTCTAGTTTCTGTCCTTTCCCCTGTTTTACGTTTGATAATCAGCAAGAAAGAGGCTTTACCACCTACCTTGGTAACTGTGGAGGAGATTTTTGAAAACCAGAACATCTTTGGGCTCAGCCACTCCTTTCTGTTTTCAGTACAGCGGAAGCACATGAGCACTCATTCATGAGCTGGTTTTGATCAGGTTCTTATTTAAGAGGTTGTTTTCTTCCTCTGGCACCACTGACCGCCCTAATGTCAGAAGCACAGCAGTAGCTACAGAAATGAATCATGAGGATTGAGGAAAGAGAAAGGGCACGGAGAACTAAAAGCTCTGCAAGCAGTACAGAAAAACACTGCAGTTTCTTTCGTCGTCCCCTCCCCTTTATCTGTTCCCATCTGTTGTAAGGCTGAGGAAGGACAGGGCATCCTGGCCTTGGCTCGCCCAGGAACGAGGACGGTTCTCTCTCTCTGCCCTTGTTTCGTACCTGCTGTGAAGACGGCAGAAGCAGTCTGGGAATGGGCAATGTGTGTTGCGAGCATGTTTGGAGATCCAGAACTGCAGATTTTGAAGTGACCAGACTGTCAATGCTAACATAAAAAGCAGAAAGTTATCTACACAGTGACCATCCTAGAGACTCCTCCCTGCCCTTTCCTCCCATGACCTTATAGGCACTGTCCTCCACAACGTGCCCCACTTGCCCACGGCAGATTAACCACGAAGCAGTAGTGCAGTGGAAGCAACTAAAGCAGAGCTTATTCGCACATCTAAGTCTGTTCCCTGGTTTTCAGCACAGATGATAATTTCTGAGGTTCTAGGAGCTGCAGCTACACAGCAGCTCCAAAAATCAGGCTACCTAAAAGTGGATTTAAGTGCCTGAATTTTAAAAACCTTATTCAAGTCTTACCTACACCAAATTATCCCTGAAATACTTGCAAGACAAATACTGCTTCAGAAGCAAAATCAACTTCAGCTTCCTATGTGATACTACTGTTGTAAAAGAGATCGCGGTGTGATAGAAGTATGGACGTTACTGCTTCTCTTGGCTCTTAGTTAAGGTTTCCTATTTATTGAGAGAAAAAAAATCAGTAGCATGGAGTTATGATAGAGAAAGTCCTCTGGGAGAGAATAATTTTTAAACCATGGATGGATTAGATATCGATGGATTAGAAATGGAATACCCATTAATGTAATTTTTGAAGGATATTAGTTTAAACCATTGTCTGAAAAAAAGGATGCAGCTCAGAATCAGTGTCAGCATTTTAAAAGCGATGTGAAAAATCACTCTGAGTGAATGCCACTGGTCAGGACAGTGCAGAGCAGCCACCGCAGAGTTTGAATTCAGGTGCCAATTCAGTTAAAGGTTTTCCCTTAGGAGGAGTTAATAAAGCAGGGTCTATCCAATCAGTCATAAGAATAACAAGCTCAGTATCGTTATCTCTTCATGCCGCACATGCTTCTTATGTATTCAGCAGAGACAGCAGAGTGCTTGGAAAGAACCCAGACTTCCTTTATGGGAATCAGAGAGGAACAAATGCTGGAGTATTTCCCCTTCACCAAAGAGAACAGCAACAGTCCCCTGGGCTTCAGGAGGCCCAGGGCTGAGACACAGCCCAGTTCCCCACATGTGCTTCTTGTGTATTCAGCAGAGACAGCAGAGTGCTTGGAAAGAACCCAGACTTCCTTTATGGGAATCAGAGAGGAACAAATGCTGGAGTATTTCCCCTTCACCAAAGAGAACAGCAACAGTCCCCTGGGCTTCAGGAGGCCCAGGGCTGAGACACAGCCCAGTTCCCCACAGGGACCCCCGTGTCCTGAGACAGCCCCATGCAGGTGAGAGGCAGCATTTATTCAAGATGCAGAATCCCCTAAGAAGAGAGGCAGCCAAACCACCCGAGGCTGAGACAGCCAAAGGTCTCCCTGGGCTACCTGCAGTGATGTATTAGCAGAGGATGACAAGATCCTGCAAAGACATGAGTTCTAGTAACCGCTGGGATGCGAGCAGAGCCACTGGCTCCTGCTCTTACAAGGCCCTACGCTAAGAAAGCTGACGGAGCAGGTGACAAACTCTGCTCTCAGAGCTCAGCAAGAGCAAGTCGTGAGGTCAGAACCTGTCAGGCTGTGGGCCTGCAGGCAGGTTTTTTTGTGAGACTCAGCTGTAAATACAAGAGGACAACCCATACGCTGCACTGCAATTCATGCATTTATTGCCTTTGTTCATTTTCCTGCGGACAGTGTGTACGATGCAGTAAACCACAAAGGAGAGCAAATACTGACTGTGGTTGTCTTTTTGAAGGGCGTGGGGGGAAAATGAAAGTATGGGTTTGGGGCTAAGGAAAACAGCCGTAACTGCCTACCGTGGAGATGGAGCTTCGAACACTTATTAAAGGGAGGTGACGTGATAGGAGAGAGATTGGATTTTGTATCTCAGGAGATCTCTTCTGGGCCTATGTGAGACTAAGTTCATTTGAACTGAATTTTTCTGACACTGATATAATATCATACACCTCGTTCATGTTCTTCAACACTTAAAGCCAATCTTACAGTCTAAATGTGTAAGCACCCACGCTAGCTCCTGTTATGCCCCAGAAAAACCTGTTTTCACACTTGGTGTCAACTCTCAGCAAGTTCACACAGCTGCAACTGCTCCAGAGTGCACAGTCCTCGCCTGGAGACCTGACCAAGCAGCTGCCAAGGCTTCAGTCGCGACATCCCATCCCCGCCTCCATCACAACTCAGTTACTCATCTGTACCGTTTACAGTGAGATCCGATGGCAGGGGCTTGTGTGAACAGGGTTTTCAAATAACAGAGTTAAAAGATGTAGACAGAGGTGAACAGTAGCCAAGAGATACTGAAACTGCCAAAAACATCAGGAGAAGATTAACATTTCCCTCCGCAGATTTAACGTGGATGAAGGCAGAGATAATCCATCAGGGAAATCTGCCTGCCCTGTCTATGCCCCGAGCGGAGCACTGAGCCGGCTGCATACAATGCTGCAAACAAGCTCTGCGAAATACAGGGATGAAGATTATTTAATGTTGTTTTAGCAACAGCCAATTTATGATGTTGGAGCTTAAAAAGTAAAAGGCCTTCAAAGACATTTTTCACCCTACTGAATAAACAATTTAAAGAACTTTGCATCTAGCAACAGGTAACATTCCAGAGATATGGTATGTGGATTTACAACGGTACACAATACACATTTACAGAATCAAATGCCAGAAATTAAGGCTAGCTATTAAAGTAATTATGCTATCAAAAGGTTACAAAATTTAAATTAAAACATGCATTTTTCCATTATTTTTTTTTACTGTGCTGTAAATTAAGCATCTTCATTGAGAAGGTATCGGTTCAACGTCCAAGGATTTCAGCATCCAAGATTTCGACCACACCTGATTAAAGTCCTGTGTTAATTTGTGGGTTCATTCACATGCATCAATTCTGTTCCTGTGAAATGAACGTCATGTAACGGTCACCACTCGCACATTTAATGCAAGCCAGCGAAACAAAACGTTGACAGTTGGTACCCGAATAGACTAGAAAGTCGGGCCTCAAATGGCAGAAAGCAAACGCTGCTGTACAAGTTGAACTCCAGCACACCAACGTCCCGCTGTTAATACTGCCTCGGTACGACTCACGCTCTAACCACCAAACAGAGTGCGGCAAGAGTGACCTAATCCAGCTGTACTTCCCTACAAGCCATCTGAGAAACGGTTCTGATTTGTCCCACTGCAGATCAGTCAGGTAAATAACTTATTGTACGCCTACGAACTGGAAAACAAAAACTGCCTATGTTAGTACGTGGCAACACGAAAGCCAAAACCCCAGACTCATAAAGTAGTTTGTCTATATATTTAACTTAAATCTTTCTATAAAATAAAATGACTAAAATAAAAAAAAAATCAGATCTAACACTTCTAATCAAATCAGCCTTTAGCCACTGTTATTTATAAATAGGACCATCCGCCTCCACTTTCCTGATGGAGTTTAAATGAACAGGCTTTGGTAAGAACAGCAGAACGGCTCTCCCCTTTCCCGGGACAGACAGACAAACGCGTGCGTTTCGCACACCGCTTTCAAAAAATACATTCTACAGCTTTTCGATTCGTAGAACTAACCACCTGCAATAGCTCAGGAAAACAATAAACTGTGCATTTTAAAGTTATCATTTCTTTCACCTTTACATATTTTAGTGCAAAATATTTTAGGGTGAGGATTTACAACAGAAATGGCAGCAGCAGCAAGAAATCTTCTGGTCTGTACAGTAACAACAATGCTGTGGAGTTTTCTTCTTTGAAAGGACAAACACTACCCTGTGGCGAGGATTAGCATATCGGAGTGTTCCAGGCACCGCATTAATTAAACTAGCACCCCACTTCGTTATGGAGCTAATGGACAGAATGTGTCATGGAGGTCAGCTCAGCTTAATTTATGCCAGAGGTTCGTTTTTAAAAGAGGTTGCAAAGGCTTTTGCTTTTACCAGTCGTGTTTAAACATAAGGGTTTATTTTTCTGATGATTGGCATGTTCTGAGGAACTCCCTTCAGTCCTTGCTACGAAGACACTGCTCAACGGCAGCTTCAGCTGCGGGATTCTCTCATGGAGAAATCGGACACTTAAAAACACAGTAGCAGAACTAATATTACACCGTTTAAATGTTCACGTGAGAAACCGTTTTTTTGTGATCAGAAAGAGTATTATTAATATTTTAGGCTTAAAGTCAAAACCATAGATATCATACTTTTTGAGATTGAGATAAAAACCCACTTATTCTTGAAACATCTGAAGGACGTAACGTTACCATTATACACCAACACTTTTTTTCTTTTCTTCCATTCAGAGAAGTAAAGAAACTGGTCGTGACACTTGATTGTCTCCACTGAAAAGAGAAGCACTAGGCCCTTCGATGCACACCGCAGATTCAGTTAGGTTGGACGATGAAGACGGAGAATTCCAAATACGAAAAAACACACAGCAGCTCCCAGAGTTAGGACCCAGTGGAGTGAAGGCTGGGGATTGGGTAGAATTTCGAAATCCGGCTTTGTGTTGAAGGGTTAAGGCATTCGGATTCTCCAGTCATTTTAAAGAAAACCTCCTGCTCCTGCAGTTTTCTGGCAAATTCTTCTTCCAGCGTCTAAAACCAACATCAGGTTGTCAGAGGATTGCAAGGCAAGGACAGGAAACCTGCTAGGCCCGTGACATATCGTAACTTCACACACCAACACAAACCGCATCACCCAGCAGTTGGCAACATGCGAGACAACCAGGACACAACAAGCTAAGAACATCATCTGCTTGTAGGACACTCTGAACTCCGTGAAAATCTAGTACTTTCCATTTCAAAATAATATATAAAACCCAAAACCACCCCTCACCACCCTCTATCTGTTACTTAGCACTCAATTTTTGCTTCTGAGATATATTCCTAAACCCAGGTTTTCCTGCAGCCAAGGTGCAAATCTGCACACGTGCTGCAAGAGGGACCACAGCAAGAGGCTGATGACACACCAGCCTTTTTTGTTGCATGTGCCCTTTGGCCAGCTCTGGCACTTTTTTTTTAACACCTGTTATTCCTTGGTGAACTACAGCGCTTCAGTACCGTAGCTTATTCTCCTCCTCTGTGACACGTTTTGTACAGTCTGTATTTGCAAGATCCAACTCTCGATTATTTTCTCATTCATAAACTGCTCTGATTTACCTTTTTCCTTGGTCTCAGTTTCTCTCTCCATTCCTTCAGTTCTTGGCTGTGCTCTTCATCCAGCTCTTTGAGCTTCTGCGTCTCATGCTCAACCAGTAGATGGCATTTTTCATTCTTAAAACAAGATAAAGATAATCCTTATGTAAAACTAATTCAGATTAGGCAACTCAACATTTGTACAGCGACATATGTTGTCCTAATTCTTTTTAATTAGCTTATTCTGTGTAAATAGTGACGTGAATAATTACAAGATAAAAGTATGTTACGAGGCTGCATTATCAAAAGCTGATCTTTCCATCAGAGCCAATTGAGATAAGAAATACTTGTAAATCCAAATATACTGTTGAGGCTCATTAAGGCAGCAGCTGACGGTGTTACTCAAAACTGTGTTTCACTGCCTAATAATGCCTTTCAAGGTCATACAGCATTTCTGCTTTGCTTTCTAAAGACAGTTTGTATAATTTTCAAAATCAGTTACATTAAAAAGAAGGTCCTTTTTTGGAAGTATTTCAACTCTTGGAGCCAAGGAGCTCAGACTAACAAATAGGGCTTAGAGAGGAGAGAAATGTGTTTGCAAAAGCAGCCTCAAGAATCACCCTATAAAAAGGAAAAGGATAATCAAACCACACATCAGCTTCCCATTCCTCTCAGAAAGGTACACATGCATCTGCCTAACTTTCAGAAGACTTCTGAAGCACAGTAAGAAAAAAAAAAAAAATGTATTTGGCTACATTAATCCTTTGATTTTTTTAAGCGCAGTTGGCAATGGCCCGTGTTCTTATTTCCAGGGTTCCAGTCCCAGCTGGGTCCGATGGAGAATACAAAAGCACAGGAACAAAAGTGACAAGCTCTTGGCTAGACCCGAGTGCAGCTCAGGGCCAATTTTTCTCAGCGAAGCTCAGAGCAGCCCTAATCTGCTCAATTTTACTTGAGCTGAAACTCTCACAAGACTCCCACAGTGCTTGGGGATTTACTGAGGCATACTAGGAGCGGAGTCAGGGGCTGTTTTCGCAAGGTGTAAGAAAGTGAATAGAGTAGAACTAGTTTCCTTGGTCACTGGAAGATTTCTCTACGCAAACGTTATCAGCAGGTGATCATTTAATGCTCTAACACTGCCTTGTGCCCCTGAAACAGGGAAAAGCAGTTTAATGGAAAGGAGATCTGGCCTCTGGTCTGCAGCAGCAACTTTTGCAAAACACGTACCCAAAGAGACAAAATCGAGTCCCAGAGTTCCTTAGAACAGAGTTCCAGCACCTTCCAGAAGCTCAAATATGAACGGTAGCCTGCACTTCACAAAGCCCACCCAACTGCACGTACTGCTTCAGACATCTTGTGGATAACGCCTGGTGCTCTGCCCACCTCTGTTCTGGTTAATGACACTTCAACAAAATCAGGGGAAGAGGAAATGCTGCCTACAGAAAATAGCACTGGGAACCTGACAGATAGTCTAGAAGTGACCATCTGTTTCTGGTTTGTGCTGCTCTTGCATTTAAAATGATTTCTCATTAATTGATGTCAGTAGGTGAACCTGGTTAAGCAGTTTGCTGCAAGACTTTGAAAGCAAAGCCGAAAAAACCCCACAACAATCAGTAAAATTAAAGGAACAGATGTTTCTGCTTTGCCTGCACCTACTGAACGTTTCATATCATCTATTTTTAACCTGTAACTGATGCAGTTCTCTGATGTTTGCTTCACACTGCAACTGAAGGTCTCGCATTTGATTTTCGTGTTTCTGATGCTGAGCCAGTCTCTCATTCTTCTGTCTCTTTTCTTCTTGAATAGCAAACTAAAATTAAGAACAAAAAAGTGGTTTGTATTGTGCCTCTAGACACAGCAGTTTACAAGAGTGAAAAAACCTGTATGTACCAGAATGAATACATACAGCACAACTGAAGAATGGTTTTAAAAGACTTAAACCATAACTGTATTTTCTTTAATATTTCTTCTTCTTTTTTTTTAATTCTTGCACAGGGTA
Organism: Buceros rhinoceros silvestris; assembly: GCF_000710305.1. Lineage (NCBI taxonomy): Eukaryota > Metazoa > Chordata > Aves > Bucerotiformes > Bucerotidae > Buceros > Buceros rhinoceros. Next base: position 9,174 of record NW_010423494.1, read on the forward strand.
TGTTCTCACAGTTCTGTCCGTCATTCCATTACTCTGCCTTCACTCTAATTTTCCCTTAAAACACAGCGCATTTCACTTCTAGATTCCTGAAATTACCTCCCTCTGAAGCTGACATATCAGTGTTGCTATGAATGTTGCTTAAGGTTGGTGTTACGCTGCTACAGAAGACTCTGTTTTCCAGATTTTTCATCCTTCCAGGCCTCACCATATGCAACCATGATTTGGGACTTTTGTGCATCAGGAGAAAGCAAATAGCAAATCTCTAAACCTCTTCCCTTTTAAAAAATGAGTGAATACCTACAGTTTTACTTCAAAAGCTCACAAAAATCAAGTTCTTAAAACTATTTCACAGAATACTGAATGGTTCAGGTTAGGAGGGACCTGCAAAGATGAAGCCCCCTGGTCAAAGCAGGGCCAGCTAAACCAGGTTGTGCAGGACCATGTGCTATTGGGTTCCGAGTATCTCCACAACCTCCCTGGGTAACCTGTTCCACTGTCTGACCACCCTCACACTAAAGAAGTGTTTTCTTATGTTTAAGTTGGATTTCCTGTATTTCAGTTGGGGTCACAGCCTCTCAGCCTGTCACTGAGCACCACTGAGAAGAGTCTGGCTCCACCTTCTTCACTCCCTCCCACTGGTACTTTTACACACTGATAAGATCCTCCTGAGCCTGCTCTCCTGAGGCTGAAGCACCACAGGTATCCCAAGTGTCTCCTCCTATAACAAGACCCACCAGTCCCTCAGTCATCCGAAGGTCCTTTGTGGGACCCACTCCAGTAAATCCACATCTGTCTTGTACTGGGAAGCCCAGGACTAGACCTGAGCACTCCAGATGAGTCTCACCAGTGCAGAGGGGAAGAATGACTTGCTTTGACCTCCTCCAGTACGTCAACCCAGCTTTGTACTGGCTGTGAACTTGCCGAGAGTGCACTCCATCCCATCCTCACATTTGCATCACATTAAAATTTACAGTATTAAAACTGGTTTTATTAGTTACCTGCTTAATTTTTTCACGATCCTGGTCTGGAGAGGCTAATGAATTGATTCTTAAACTTTTCTTAAACATCGCCATTCGAGTCTTTGCTTCACTTCGCTGGATTTTAGGCAGTCTCGCTCTTTCCTGAGTTTGCTTGTTCTTTAACTCCTCGATAAGTCGCTGATTATATCTCTGCATTTGTTCTGTTTCCTAAAACGTTAACCATATGGCAATGTTACAGAGCAACTATTGTGTTAGAATATTTGCATCTCATTTCATCAATAACCACGCTGTTCAGGACAGCTTCTTTCCAGAGAAACCCGTCCCAGGGCTAGTGATAGCAGTGGGGAGGACGGGGTCTTTCTTCTGCTTACTCTAGGGAGCTCTGGGTGATGCCCAACCCAGATGAAATGCTCTCATGCTCTAATGACGAACATACGTTTGTTATACCAGTGGTTGTTAAACTCCTGAACTGCATTTTAAAAAGTCTGTGTTAGTAAAAGGGAGAAAATTCTGTGGAACTGAACAGCTACAATGGCAGTTGTGAAGGGTCAATTTGCTGGGAAAGCTGGTGAAAGCAGCAGCCACCACAGGGATAAACCAAACCCCTCAGAAACAAACCCTCTGTGGAGGCTGCTTGTGCCCCAGTCGCCAGGCAGATCCTGTAATATCTCTCCAGTGGGTTTACCTTTTCAAACACTGAACTATTCTGTTTAGTGTATTCTGTGAAAAACAAAATGCCTTGTGGAAAACAAGAGTTGTCTTCTGGTCTTTTGCAGGATTCAGCTATGAAGAGACAGCTGTCAGCTACTTGCCCAAAAGCTAATCCAGTCCATTCTCCTCATTTAACTCCAGGATGATTTACTAATGAGCAGATTTACTTAAACACAAGCTAAATCTGGGTTTGGTGTATAAGCAGAATTTGGTGGTTTTAATAGAAAAAGGTTGATGTGGTTGGTTTGGGTTTTGGTTGTTTTTGTTTTTTTTTTTTTTAAGAAACAAAAGGGAAAACCATGACCACCATACTACTAAGTTATTTTAACAGAACACTCACAGCCTCAAAATACCTGTGTGGGTGTTGCTTGTGCAAGCAAACAACTGCCAGTAGAGATGGTAAGAATACGTGACTGAAAAAGCAGATATTAAAATACACAAAAGAAAGCGTCAAAGTCAACACTAACTTTTTCATGCCTCTTAAGCAGCTGGTGTCTCTGCATGAAGTACTGATCTTTGAGTTGCTGTTTGAGGAGCTGGTGTTTCTCTTGTAGATGTCGCTCTTCCAGCTCCCAGATTGCAGCTTCGCGAGCTGGAAAAAGAGAAAAGCTGGTTCAAGAAAGTGCAACACAATACTTTCTAATCTGCCTGCGCGTCTATGTTTAGGAGTGGCCTACAAGTACATTTTAAGGTGATGCTATTCCACAGCAAATCTGTTTATTACAATTCTAGATTAGTTATGAAGGTCTTTGATTTCATAAACTCGATACAGACTAACACAAACGCCTGTTTGTATTTAAAGAGAGCCCCACGCGGGATACCTCTCATGAGCTGCTGTTTGTTGTTGAGGCAATCTCGTTCAATAGTGGCTAGTTCTGTCTTCTGCTGCTGAATTATCTTCTTCAGAGATGCATCCAGTTCTTGTTGCTGTTTCTGCACAAATTCCTGCTCCTGGTAAAAGCGAACAGAAGTAAATCAAATTGTGTTTCTCTAACCTCATTACATTTTAACAAAACTCCCAGTTCTCTCCGAATTGGCTATATATGAATACAAATATATCTAGGAAAATTTGAGCTGACACGCCTCGGCTATAAAATTACACCTCTCTTGTATTTTCTACACAGAGAGTAGGTAACAGCATGTTTAAATAACACCTTCTGTAATAAGTCCAAAGGCAACAAACTAGCCAGCAGTCTGCAGTTCATTCCATCTCTAGTCTCTCTTCAAAACAAGCTGCAGGTTCGTACTCAATATGTAAGGTGATCTCATCATACCAAGAGTTAATTATTCAGGGATGTAAGAAAATAAAAGCATGTCTGGCTACTTTGCTTTGGATGATTAGTTACAGCCTATTATTACAGCTGGGTTTCAGATTTGTGTCTCAATCTCGAGTGGTTTATCTCATCATGAAGGCAGAGGTACTGAGGTTGGGAGTTCTCTGAGACTGCTATGAAAATGCCCCGTGGCTTTTGCAGGAACTGCATTCTGCAGGACTTGCAAGCTTGTTGCACCAGAGCTGAGCTGGCTCCTCGCAAAGCGATCTGACATCAGCCTGATGCGGTCCCCATATCACCTGCATCTTCCCATTACCCAGGGTGTATCACTCTGTTGCATCACATCATGAAAAGGAGGCAGCAGTAAGAATCCCCCCTCCCACAACCCAAGACCACACTGTTGCCTTTCTTCTTTGCAATAAAAAAAAAAGGCATCTATAAGCACGTGAGCATGCACACACACACTCTTTAAGAACAAGAAATTAAAGCAGATGCTTCTATCATGATAAAAAGGTCAAAAGAAAGGATGATGGCAGTGTCCTCTCAGAGCCAAGGTGGGCAGCTGAAGCATTTGCTGTTACACATAACAAAGCAACGTTAAGGATGGTCTACTGGAAAGGAGATGGGATGAGGCAGGAACACAGTACTGGGCTCCAGATGATCACTGGAAGGGTCTCCTGAGCTATGTATTTTTATTTTTCTACTGAACCTATGCTACTTGCTAAAAGTTGTCAGCAACATACGGATTTAAATGTTCATTAAAAGCGCTTTTTATTATGACCAGGTTTTCATCTTCACGGAAAGGTATTAATAGATGAGGCTTTCACCTCTCCCAGTGGAGAGCAGAGCCACACTTAGGGAACAGAAAACTGGAGGTGGGGTAAGTTGAGGGTGACAGACCTAAGGGTGCAAAAAGAACTGGAAGGCCATGTCTGTAAATTAAGTCAGACATACCTAATCAAATAAACTGTTCTGCTTCCTATTACAGATGAAAAGGGGAAGGAAACTTCAAGTTAATTATTCTGAGGGTGCAGACACATAACAACATGGTGTTTGGTTTGCCAGGAATTTTTTGGTTTGGAGGGCGTGGGGTGAAAGCTGTTCTAGTGTAGTCATGGTCAAAAGGCAATTACACTTGGGCTTTACTCAAGCATTTAAACATCACTGCTGCTCTCTCTACATGGTGAATCTTAAGATCTGGTGAGACACTGTGATGGTGGTTTTCCCAGGGTCAAGCTCTCTTCATCTAGTGGCCGGCCCAGCCTTAACCCATGACAGAAGTTTTATAATTGCTGGCACTGTAAGACAAACAGACAACCTCAGAAAACACTCTGGCCTTTCCACTACCCACGTCTGTTCAAGTACCACACAACGAACGTTACTATAGAACATGCAAGGCAGTCCACCTTTTTAAAATCACCGCTTGGCTTTGCCCAGTAAGCACCTTAAAATAAACTCCGGTATGTTTAAAATGCACGGTTTCACTGCACACACAGCACAGAAGTCACACATTGTTTCTCACATGTGCTGAACAAATAATAATACAGAACAGTATTACGTTGCATTTGTGTGCAATTCAGTGTCTAGCCCAGAGTTAACAACTGCTGTAATTGTTATCCTTTTACGATCAACAGTGCATAATTACATACATTTCTGCTAACTAGTTTGGAGGCAGCAGAGACATTGATCAGCACATATGAGGAGAGGAAAACACAAATCTGTAAAATTAGAGAAATAAAACTTCTGGATTTTTACATGTTAAGACTTACATCCTGCATTTGGGCGTTGAAAAGTGTACATGAAGACAACTGAAAAGACTGAATCATAACCTGAGCAACGCCCTGTGGGACACAAGGTACCTCCTATGTCAGAATATAATCAAATATATTTCTGTTCTTAAAAAAAAAGAAGAAATGAGATCTGCTTTATGTTAGTAATATACATTTAAAATGTCAAGGCTAATCACACAGAAGCAGTCACTGACAGAAGTTCTAGATATTCTAAACTTAAACACCTGCATGTTGTCTAGGACTTGTCATTCCAAGTAAGGATATTCTACCTTTTAAATTGTCTCTTCCACCTCTCTCACTTCAACAAATTGAAACCAGCAAAGGAAACAAACTAAGTCACTACAAACACCATAAAAATTTAGGGGTTTAATTGCTTCCTTAAAAAGCTCAGAGACACATAACCTTGGTACAGGGACAGTGCTGCAACTCAGCCACATTCCAACCCTTTTGAATTAATCACATAATCGAATAAAGTTGCTATTATTTTCTACTAGGTCACTCACATAAACATTTAATCTTTACTCAATCCAAACCTGCTCTGTTGTGGTACAAACTCACTCTGTGCAAGCTGTGGCCACCACAAAGTCAGTATTTTTCTAAAATACTATCCCCCTTTCTAGCTGGGTCCTACAAAAGCAGCAAGTCTGAAGGTGTGAAAGCAAAGACGATGTCTTGTAGGGTTTCCATACACCTACAGGTTGACATTTAAATAACTTCATTTTGCCTACCTTGTTCTGCTCCTGTGAGTAAGGTGCTTCATGCTTATGTGTTACGTACATTTTCCTCCCCGCACTCAAAAATTACTTGCGACTGTAACCTTTATAATTTGATGAACTTATGGGGTACTTACCACTCACAAAAACACTGTAAATAAACTCGCCATGGAAAATTACCACTCTTTCAGTACAGCATACAAAACATGACGCTGAACAGCACAAACCTGGAAATGGCTGCTCCTACTTTTCTACACAGTATAGTCTACGGGGTGTGGTATGGGAGTACTTGAAGAAAGAGAGCAGTACGTAGGGTTAGTCCGAGTTAAGCTCCATATTCACTCAACAACAACAAGAAGTGAAATCATCAAGCTGGGTGAATATTGCTGCCTTTTGTATTTTAGTAGCTTGAAGCTGCCGTTGTTACCTGAGCATGCTGGCTTTGTGCAAGCTCCTCTTTCTTGCGTTTCATGAGCTCTTTTCTCAGCTCTTTTGGTGCTTTCTCCACTTCACATAAAACCTACAGTGTATATAAGCATGCAGAAGGTGGCGAAAAGAACACTTTCTCTCCATAGCAAGCAGTACTGTGAACATAGGACATGCAGGTCAAGCACTAGGAGTACTGGGGAGCGTGCGTTACTTTGGTGGCAGGGGTGTTAGTTTAGTGAAAAGAGCTTAATGAAAAGAGCAGGAACAATACGTGCTTTATGTATGCCAGCAGCAGTGCAGAAAGGAGGTATACGCCAGCCTCTTTTTGCATGCAAATGCTGCCCCGTGCTCTCAGAAATGGCAGTCTCTCGCTTGAGTTCTCATGCAGCAGCTGGAAGAGTCAATCGTTAAGAAAACCACCACCTGCAAGGGTGGTATTTTCTTGAAGCGCTATGGCAAAAGGACTACAGAGTATATCCACCTCATGGTAAAGCTGTGAAAAACTGTTGGGAATTTAAAATAACTTCCACTGAAAATCAGCTATTTCTGATGCTGTCTCAAACATGAATTTACGAGATGCCATTATTAGCGTCTCCAACCAGAAGTGACACCTACACCAGTTATGTCTTTAAAATAATCATACAAGCAAGTAAAATATTAATTGGTTGTAAGTGTTTGGTTCTGAAGAATTTAAAAGCAAAAACCATCAATAATTAAGTACGTTTTAAAGCAACTTTTCATGACACATATGCTGGAATGGAACGTGTTTCAATCCAAGGTGAATTAGACTAGATTAGTAGAAAGATTCTAAATATAACCTGGCTAAATCAAGTGACTATTAAGCTGTTAATTTGCTGATGTGTTTAATTTATTTTTAAAATTATAAAAACGTAACACTGCACACTTCAATCTAGCATGGGTAGTTTTAGAGCACCAGCTGCATTTTCCTTCAAAGTGGAAATCGCCTTCTTAAGCTTTAAATACAAAACACAAAAACAAATGCCTGTTGCTTTAATAGTGGAAGCACCATCAGAAAACAGAGTCCAAATCACCACATGCTATCCCTGTTTCCATGAAAGAACTGCTTTCAGCTCAGAGCAATATGTAAAATACTTCCCGCTTTCCCATGTAGGACCCAATCACCAGTAAAGAGAGAGAGACTCAAAAATGCAAGAGGTACCGCAAAAGAAGAAAAATTGTTATTTACATGTGAGCATACGGTTCAAACGGAATACAACTTACATTTTTTTATGCACTTTTGTACTACAGGATCATTCTATGCAAAAGCATGGACAGTACAGATTTCTAAAGACATCTCTGTGAGCCTAGTAACTAGTAGAGCAAACACTAGAACTATTCGTATACAAACAAGTACTATACAATTGATCTGAAAATGTAATAAAACAGCTTTTAAGATTTAAAATCCATATGGAAACACATTGCCTTCTCTTACTCTCATGCACACAAATTAATAGCATAAGGTGTCCGTGTCAAGTACCATTCTTTTGCCTTAATTGTATGGCACATATGAAATTAACTGTAAAAGACTTTAGGTTATCCAGTCTCTTCTCTCCTGGCTTTCCTGTTCAAGTTAAACTGCTGTCACTTCATATGAAGTCCTAATCAACAACAGCACACATTCGATAAAAATCTAACAAATTAAAATCAGCAAAAAAATCAACAGAATTTAAGTGCTTCTCAATAGTGGTAATCAAGTCATCACGACTATATTCTTTTCTTCAAAATTCTAGTTTGATAAGTATTTACTATGTAGCTATAACTGATTTGTTTAAAATAGAAATCTCAAATGTGTCCCACAATCTTTAAGAAAATACTTTGTCTTGATTTAATATTTCAGGGAAAATATTTTATTAAAGATTCTGTAAAAAATAAAGTCTTCTAACTTTGTGCTGCTTGCTAGATTAAATCAATACCTAAATATTGTTGTTAGCTGTTTATGTTTCACTTTAGGCAGCAAGAAAGAGACAAAACTGACTGCTAGTAACCCTTCCACAGCTCAGTATAGCACACAAGGTTGACAAGGCTTCTGGGAGACTTAATCTCAACTGTTTGCTATGCCCATACTCCTTACTTTCTCTACTATGACCATCTCTTACCTCTTTTTTTTTGTTCTTCAGCATGTTCTGGAATTTGGACAACTCCTTCTCCTGTTCAGCTTTGATGCGTTTTGCTTCATCTCGTAAACGGTTTGTGTGTTCCTGTTCCAAGCGCTCTATTGTCTGTTTCTGCTGTTTTTCTAGATTTTCTATTTCTTGATCATACTGTCGCTTTTTACTCTGTAAAAATAATTCGCCATCTTTTTAGAAAAAAATAAAATCTGTCCAGTGAAATGCTGTACCAGAGCAGAGGATGGCCCTGATGATGTTCTGGCATGCCAGTTCTAGCATACAAGCTGGGCACCCCGCAATGGAAAACATTGCCACTTATTAACAAGAATGAAAACTAAGCGATAGCCATCATAAGAGGAAAAACCTGATTGCTGCCAGTAGTGTTCTACCTACTCTACCAAGAGGTGAAAAAGCATCACAATCCAGAAACTCACTGTCATCTCCTGTTCAAATCGCCTGTATATCTGTTCTCGCTGTTGCAAAAGCTTATTACTGAGTTGCTGTTGGGCTCTCTGTTCCTCTTTCTGAAGAAGTCTTAGCTCTCTTAGCTCTTGACGCCTAATAATGAAAAAATACTGAATGTTGATGGGAAAACAAAAGAAGTGAAAAATCACAAAAGACTAAAGAAGCATCTACAACTTAGGTCCAGTAGCACTACTTTTGAATTGATCATCTTATTGAGAAACACTTTACATTCCTTTCTACTAACAAAAATAATGAAATCCATCCCCAAATATTACAGAAATAAGATCATTAGCCCCCTTTTATTCAAAGAGGAAAACAAAATTAGCTGTTAATGTGTTGTTAATTTTAAAGACGCTTACCGCAGAAATCGCATTTCTTCACTTTTTGAGTCATTTTCAGTGACTATTTTTGATGTGGTTACACTCACTTCTACTCCATCAACGACAAACTTCCGAGTTTTCTTTAAAGTTTTCTTCTGTCTTCTAGTTTCCTGAATAAAGCACTGGTAAGTTACTCTATACTTAAATATGTTCTATTCTTTTTTCCCCTTTTTTCTTAATATTAAAGTACTCCAAACATGTCTGTGAAGGCCTACTGTAGAGTAATCCGAAGTTCTTCTCACTTATCAGGTGCCTCGCTAACCAAGTGAGAACTTGAGAAATTTAATATAATGAAACTTTCTTTAGTCAGGAAAGGAAAACCGTAATTACCGATCATCTAAGTTGCCAGAAGAAAAAATCCATCTAGATAAACCCCGAATAGAACTGATGCAGTTTTATTTTCAAGGGCTGAAGACAGTGGCAATTACTGTTTGCTTTTGACCATAACTTTCCAGTCACCAAAAAACTTACTTAATTCTGAAAAACTGTACTGACACAGAAGAGCAATTTACTCACCTACTTACTTCTGCTTTGGAAATAAATTAACTAAGTGAGTTTATCCTTTTTTAATTCATTAATCAAAATTTATTAATTTATTAATCAAAAATCATGCAATGATCTTGCTGACAGAACTGAAGAAATCTCACTTCTCAGAGCTGCCGTTGTCTCATTACAAGAAAAGGGAGACTCCAGCTGAAACGGCATTTCCAGTGTGTTAGGGCTCCTGCAAAGCCCTGGAAGTCATGGTTAGCACAGCTACGTGAAGTTAGGGGGTTTGTTTGGGGTGCATGGTTTTGGGGGTTGTTTCCTGTCTTCAAACATATGGTTACACAGTTCTATCCGGGTCTGGCTGTAATCATACAAGTATAAGGATGTAATAATGTTCATAACCTGGAATGTGCCTCCTCTGTATAAGCTCATTCATACCGGCATAATCTCATCGGTACAGTACAACCACAGGAGTACAGCGTTCGGAATAAACAAACCTGACAGACTGCCTGCCTCAAGTCTAAACAGAGAGGCAGAAGATGGAGTGACAGGGATGCAATATAAGACTGATGTTGTAAGAGATTCTGTGCAGAGTAAGACATTGAACTAGTCTGCTTGAGTATCAGCTCTGAACTACAACCATTCACAAAGCTTCACCTTTAATATGGTTAGACTTCCTGTCTACATTTTAAAAATACAATTACACAATTAAGTAAGAAAATAATCAGTAGCTCCGTGGCTTCTAGCTTCGCTGCACAACTGCACAAGATCCGGATACTGCCAGAGTGTGCAATCTAGAATACTTTGGTTTCTACGAAGTTTTATATTCCACAGTCTTACTAGTTTCTCACTCAATAATTTTCTTTGTTGCAAAGGTCAAGCTTGGAGATAATTTTAGGGTCACATTCATATGTGTTTTTATATAAAAATATAAAATTCTTTATACTTACCTGTAAAGATATTGATCCTGTCTCTTTGTTTTTACTAAGGAAACTAGAAATTGACAAGTTCAAATCAATGCTGCTGTTATCAGCTGCAGAACCTGTGCCTGAATCCGCATCATTTTCCTTCAAACTTTCCGATTCTAGCTGCGGTAAAGTTTCAGTATTGTCTTGATTATCTGTTTTGACTTTCTCCCCATTTTCTTCAGTGCTAATACTAATACTGGGGACTGGAGTGACTTCAGAGTCATCACCTTGTTCTTTGACAGCATCTTGAAGCTTATTCTTCATTAGTTCATCAGAAGTAACTTCCAAATGTTCTTTGTCTATCTGAGTATCATTTTTCTGGATATTCTCAGGTCTGTGCTCTTCTGAATTTTGGTCCATATTGGTCAGTTTATCCTCCACTTTGTTAGAAATATCCTCAGGCTTGTTGTGTAATGCCTTCTGGTCTACGTCGTCTTTTCCAGAGTCTTTGATGTCCATTTCCACCACACTGCTTATATTACTGATATCCTCATTTTCACTTTCTGCCAGTTTCTTGTCTACTTTGATCGCTTTATCTTGGCTTTCCCATAGAGTTTCTACAGAGCTGATTATCTCATGGACCTGCTTAGCCTGACTTTCCATTGGCTTATCCTCCCTCTCAGGTATTTTATCCCCATCACTGATCTGTGTTTCAGCAATACCACCTATCTCCTTAACGTTGTCAATTCCATGCTTTATTAGTTCCTTTTCTTCATCAGCCACTTTATCTGCGGCATTCAGTAGAGTTTCCTTAGTGGTGTCTATTATCACCTCTTTCTGAGCTTTATCTTCCTTTTGCTTTGTACTGTTTTCTGCAGGGACCTTTTCTTTCTTACTTTCTGAGAGATCTGTTCTTTCCTCATTTTCTTCTTTTTCACCAGTTTCTTTAGAAATGGCTTCTTCAGTTTCTACATTATTTTCATTTGTAGGTACTATTTTCGGTTTATTATCTTCTGTCTGTTCATTTATCACATCATTTTCTTTCTCTATTTTTAGGTCGGGTTCATCCTTTATTTCTGATTTTGTTACCACATCAAATTCTTCCCCTCCATCCTGTGGTTCCATATCTTCACATGGCTTTTCCAGGCTTTCTGTGTTCTTTTCTGGTGGCACTATTTTGTCTTTCTCATCTTCACCAGTCGGCACAGAACCATTCTGCACTTTGATATCACCAACAGGGGTATCACATACATCACCAGCGGTCTTCCTAAGTTTAATGTCCACAGATTCATCTCCAATCGTTCTGTCATCTCGGAACACAGTGCTGGCCTTGTCCTCCACTGTACTACTTTCTGTTTTCTCAGACAGAGATTCCAGAACAGAGGCATTCTGTGAAAGTTTATCCTCTTCAGAGCTGGCAATACTAAGGTCAGAGGATGCACGCTTCTCTGCAGGCAACTGCTAAGAAGTTAAAGGAAGAAAAATATTTCATCATTTTTTAACTTAATTAAAGCACAGTTCTATTGAAGAATACCTGAATAGAAATCAATACTGTACTTACAGGCAGAGTTATATGAACGTGATAATCCCAGAGTACTTGGTATTACCAGAGAACCAGTGCACGAAGTGCACACAGGCTCTGAAGAGAACGGTTTCACAGAAACCCTCTTCCATCTCTCTCTGTCTAATAAAATAAACTGTGATTGAAGGATAGGGATCATGTTCAGCCCCCTGCCTCACACTTAACAGACACTCTTCAAGAGTCTTTTTCACTTTTTTTTTTTTTTAATTAGTTCTGTTACCCAGGAGTCCCATCTACAGCTGGATTTGAAAGACACATATATTTGTGCCAGTTTGGTTATGAAGAAACTGTGTGGCTTTAGTCAGTGCAGCACTGATAAAATGCAATATTAAAACCTTCTTCTGCTTCATCACAAAGTGTATGTTCTTTCGTTAAAAATGCCTGAAAAATTTTTAGTCTGATTTTTAGTCACTATGAAACTCCATTAAAATGGTGAAAACCCCCATCAGATCTGATTAAGTGGCAATATGGAACTAGAATAGAAACAGTTACATAACCATAGAAATTGGAATATGAATGAATGTTATCAGATTACATACAGTCATACAAAAGAATATAGTAATAAAGTATCATTTTAACCATAATTGCCCTTTCACTCTTCAAAGTGATTGCAATATGCCTCTGTCTACATTTACCGTCAGAATCCTGTAATTTGCAGATCAGGCTTCTGAGTTGCCACTGGGAACATACCAGGTTAGCTACTGAAACATGCAGGGGTTTGATCATGCATTTCCTACCTTAAGGTTTTCTTAAGCATACAGAGAAGAATTCCTTTTAAGTCAAAAGCGTATTTACAATGTATCTGTTCTAGAAATTTAGTGTTGATCACCAAGCTTTTAAACCACCACAAGTAAATAATGTACCTCACAGTTTCCTAAACTGATGCTTAACTGAGTCACAGGGTGGACTCCCCTGGGGACTGATGCTTAGCAGCTGATCAGTGGAAGGAGGTGGTGGGTGATGCCTTATGAGATAAAGAATAACTCCTGGAGGAATTTCGTGGGAGTACACGCTTGGAACTCTGCTGGGGTGAACAGGGAAAGCAGTATGAAGGCCAGGCAATGTCACTAACAGGGTGAGGGCAAAGGAGGAAACAGAGGCACACTTCTTGTGCACAGGCACTGGGCTTCTTTACCATTGCAGGTAATAGCAACTACGGGTGGTACTGGTCACTGACCATGTTTATAGCCCTTGAGCCAGTTAAGACAGAAAGCACACTACTGCACACTCTGCAACCTGCTTCGATACTGAACTTCATGGCTTTGCCCTTTGAGGAACTGAATTTGCGTGGCAGGATTCTAGCGCATCTTTAGAAACACATTCATAAGTGCAATAATCCTGTTTCGGTAAAATATGAGGGGGGGGGGGGCGTTTTTGCTTTTTTTCTTTGACAGCCATGCTGTAAAATCACAAACTTCATTTACAGCGTAACAGTCACATACCTTCCTTAATGTTTGAAGCATCTTACAGAACACAAATACACATTTACTCATTCATCTAGTAATCTTGACTTGCAATCGTTTATATAAAAATCAGCATCTGATTTTTAAAATTCTATACTACATATACATGTAAAAATAAATGAAGATAATATTCCTTATTAGATAATTTATTAGTTCTTAAGGAATTTAGGGACATACTAATTTGAAAATGCTGACTACTTGTTCTGTAATACATTTAAAGCATGTTTACGTTGTTATTCTTAGAAACTTGGTGCTAAAGTTGGGTAGTACATCAAAACTGAGTTCTGCACAGGAAAGTGGTGATTGAAATTAGTTGCATATATAAAAAAGTAAATTTTTAACTGACCAGAGAATTTTCTGTTTCTTCTTCTTCATCCTCATCTTTACCATCTTCAACTTCTTCTGTAACTTCAGCCTTAGCTTCTGCAATCAGTTCTCTTATTGGTTTATTGGAAGTAACAGTAACAAAGGGATGCTTGTGAAAATAAAAAATAAACACAGTATTAAGTGTTGACCTCATTGCACACAGTGGAAAAATCATAACTTGAAAGAAATACAAATATCAGAGAAATGTTACTTTGGTTCTCTCAAACTTGAAGATTCACAGATAACATTAATCATAACTGTCCTACTGTATTTTTTTCTACAGAAATTTTAAAATAAACACATTTGCATTCAGATACACTGTACAAGTAGTCTAACAAACTTGTAAATAATACAAATAATTAATTTACACTGACCTGTTTCACAATCCAAAGAACAGAAGTAGAAAGACTTTTTAAAAGGTTATTTTTCCTGGAAACAAGTTTCATTTCTTTTCCGTTCCACAGGCAAAATATTTTCCGATAAGCTTTATCTAGAAATATTCTTTCTAGAAAAAATCTGCTTTGCCTTTAGACCAACTTTTCCTAACAGGAACATAGACTTCTACATTTTTCTTTAAGAGGAAACAGCTACCTGTTCTTCTCCTACTGTCTAAATCTTCTGCTTGGCCCAGCTGCTTAAATCTATTCAATACACGCCAGATGTATTCCGGATGAAGTAAATGTGTGCTGACGTTAGAGAGAAGCAAACGTACATCTACTCCTGCTTAGCTATTCTGCAGTGACAGCATTACAGAGGAAGGCTGAGCACTAAAGCTTGAAAACACCTGTCAGCAGTTGAGTACTCATGTAAATATCTCCCTCCTCCACTTTGAGCCCCACCGTATAAGCACTTATGCAAAGTAATTATCATATTACATCAAAATATGTAAACACAGAATTTTATCTGCACTTGGTATGATTTAATCAGATTTTACCAAATAAGGATCAATGCAACAACGTCAAAAGCAGACTGCATACGAACACTTAATTTGAAGTTCTCTGAATCGTTCCTGTAACACTGCTCTGCTTTCAGAAAATACAAAATACGCTTGCCTTTAAACACAGTTCTGAACAACTCACTCTCCTACCTGTAGAAGTTGAGTAGCGCTCCACCTTGCATCTACATTCTTTTCCAAACATTTCTTCAGAAAATCTTTAAAGTCTGATGACCTACACAAAAAGCAAACAGTGGTTCTCTTCTTTTGTCCTGACATCCCAATAGCGCACAGTGAAAATACTCTTTTGCTTTGACATGCATCTACACTGCAACTCCAGGTCCTTCTACTGATTTTGGAAAACACAGAGATGGTGCAGGAATGCAAATATCAATGTGGCACCAATACAGCCTTTAAAATGTTTGTCTGTTATTGAAGAGTTTACCTTTGGTTCTGGAGTTTTAATACGCCACATCACTATATTATTAACTGAATCACATAAAGATACTCAAATAACCAAATAGATTAACAGCTTCTTCAAATGTTTTCTTAGTAGAAAAATACTTCAGTCTCCTTTCATCTCGTTTTCTTGTTCAGATGGTCTTCAGATCTTTTACTGCATTTGTAAAAAGCTATTTTGCATACATTTTAATGTAAAATCTGCAAAATATTTCAGTATAACAGCTTCTATACAGAACTACAACAAAAAGACTACACTTTGAGAGAGAGATATATATGTCTGTGTATACTCATCGAAACAAACATAGACAGAACACGTACCTGACGTTAGGCATATGGGTAGTCCCATAAAGTTCCACAGGTCTATGGCCATGCACGTATGTTTAGCTAATACACAACTCGGCATGCCTCACACTGAAAATCTACAAAGCTGGGATGGGAAAGCTGTATATACAATACTAACCATTTTGAAGGCTGCGCTAATGTAGGTGGATCAGATTTTGCTATTTTCAAAAGGACTCGCATTGGATTTAATTCATGATGAGGTGGCTCTATTTGAGCCATTTCTATTAAAGTAATGCCAAGAGACCAAATATCAGCCTTGTAATCGTAAGGCCTGTCCTTAGAGGTCTCGCACATTACTACCTCTGGAGCCATCCTGCAAAGAGAATAATGAAGTACCAGATTAGAAAATGCACTCTTGTCTGTTCTGAAAAATGTTCTAACTAGATACATCCATTGAAGCATTTTAAGCAGCACATTCTACTCTCAATATATTTACATGACATTGTACCAAGCTTGTCATATTAACAAAAAGGCAATATTAAGATATTAGCTCATACAAAAAAGTCAGCAAAACAGTGCACTTACCAATATGGTGTACCAATAAAAGAATCTCTTCTTTGTATTGTTCTTGTGTTTTTAGCAGATACTCCAAAATCCGCTTAAAGCAAACAGTAAAATGCGATTAACTGGGTGGTGGAAAACATGTATTTTGTACTTTACAAGTGTCTTTTAAAATGTTGTATGTTCCAGAGCAAACATTCTGCAGTATTAAAACTTCAAAGTGAGGTAAAAATACTTGTGTTTTGGTAACTGAGCACCAAGTTTCTATAGCATTTCTAATAAAAGATACGAATAAATGTTATTTTTTTTTAAAAAAGCAATGCTATTGTTGAGCTGTGTGAGACATAAGCTATGCATGTACTTACTGTGGCAGTAAGTGGGTTACATTATTTTAATTAGAAACTAATTTCTTTAGCCTATGAAGGCTGTATTCCTCAGACATGGCATTAGCTCTCTCATTTATTCAACAACTCATCCATTTTTTTAATTTCAGGATTTAAATTCTCATAAAGCTACATTTTTTCTTTATCTTACGGGATCTTTATCTTTGTCATCTATCCACATGAGTTTTCACATTATATTAAATACCTGAAAACTTTCATATGCACCTTTGATAACATCCAACCAAAACCAAACTTTATCTTTGCAATTAATATTACTTGTCTAAGCAGCATTACATTTCTCACTTAGAAAAAAAAAGACATTTAAATAAGTTTTACATGCTTATTATAGATGTAATGAAAAAAAGAGATGACATTTAGATAAGTGTTATATGCTTATTATAGATGTAACTTCCTTAATGAAGATCTAGAGATTAGAGCAATAGGACAAAATAGCCATATGCTGCCGTCTTTAATCTGTACAAAATTACTTGATGGGCTCAACACTTGAGAAGCCTAATTTTGCCCTGTGAAAAAAAAAA
>NW_010423495.1:0-243 GCF_000710305.1 Buceros rhinoceros silvestris
GGGAGACGTGAGCAAGAGCATGGCCCCGCTCCAGAGCACGCCGCGGAGGAAACGGAGGGTCCTTTTTTCCCAGGCCCAGGTTTACGAGCTGGAGAGACGTTTCAAGCAGCAGAAATACCTCTCCGCCCCGGAGAGGGAACATTTAGCCAGCATGATACATCTCACCCCGACTCAGGTCAAAATCTGGTTCCAGAACCACCGCTACAAGATGAAGCGCCAGGCCAAAGACAAGGCTGCACAGCA
>NW_010423495.1:564-789 GCF_000710305.1 Buceros rhinoceros silvestris
AACAGCCTCGGACAGCATCAGAGCCACCAGACAAACAGTGCGGGGCAGTCTCCAGACATGGGACAGCACTCGGCCAGCCCTTCTTCTCTGCAGAGCCAAGTCTCCAGTTTGTCTCACCTAAACTCTTCTACTTCTGACTATGGCACTGCCATGTCTTGCTCCACCTTGTTATACGGTAGGACCTGGTGAAAGGATTAAACAAAGAAAAAAAAAAAAGAAAGAAAG
>NW_010423496.1:0-367 GCF_000710305.1 Buceros rhinoceros silvestris
TGCTCTGCCTCAGCGTTTCGGGCGATGACACGAAGAATAAAAAGGTTAAGTAGGAAAGTCACCGCGATCTGACGATGCGGATGTAAATTACGAACTGCGAAGACTTGCAGTTGGTTCGTGTTTTGGTGCTCTTGTTTACACAAAGCTGTTAGAATTACCGGGGGATTGGCAGTTGGTCGGGATCTCGTGCTTTCAGTCCAGTCCATTGACTCCTGCAGAATCGCTCCGTCTTTTAAATCGCTGCGGTGGGTGAGGGATTAGTAGCGAAATGCACAAAGCCAGTTGTCAGTTACCGAACCTGACCTCATGACAAAGCTTTTTAGCAGTTTACACCCTCAGCCCCAGAAATACGGCTGGGCCGCTGGGG
>NW_010423496.1:541-1855 GCF_000710305.1 Buceros rhinoceros silvestris
CCCGAAAAGTCCTTTGCGTGGTGTGTAGACGCGCCGTCTCAAATGCAGGGCAGGGACCAGCTGTAATTGCCTTCATAGATGAGATGTAAACACAAGCTTTACGTAAAAGTGAAACCATATGTATCAGCTAATGCACGTCCACGCTGCGGTCCTGCCCAAACAGAGTCAAGTCCAGAGCTCTGTCCTCAGCTCACCCTGTTGATCCACTTTTCCCTGAGCTTGTACGACACGGTCCTGTTCCCGGAGTTACCAGACAGGTTTAGTGGAGGAGGAGAAATCAGCCTGGGAGCATTTCTGCACGTTGTGCAAGAAGGCTCCGTGTTTCCAGTCTTTTACACATGTTGTTTTATTGACTTAGTGGTAACATTTTGCTCTCGTGGGTCCTTTTCCCTTTCCAGATTGTTAGAGCAGCACTTACTAATCTTTTGTGGTGCTGCTGTGGAACAGATGGACGGTGTTTTTCAGTGAGTAGCGAGGTCCGTACTTTCAGCTGGCTTTGCCTCTAAAAAAGACAATCCTGCCTTTCCCTTGTACTCCCTCTGTGGAGCGGGTGGCTGGACTGTGAGACAGATTCAGATAACTTCTGAGCTGGCAAAACCCCCCATGGTCTTGGGTCTGATTCAGTGCCTGGATCCAAATCATCCTATAACTGGTCAAATATTTGCATCTTTGCGTTTAGAGGAGCATCTACATGGTATTTTGACCCAAATGTGGAAATAGGCGCTTAGGTCTGGGTCTTGAAGTCCTGAAAGTGCTGGCTGATGTTGGCAACAGTGGTGGTTTATCCTTCTCAGTCCTTTGGCTCAGTGGAGCAGCTCCTCTTGAGCTGTGCTGCTTTGGGCCACACTTTCTTGAAATGGTGAAGTGAGTGGCTGGAACACCATGAAGACCCCACAGGTGTGTTGGGAGCTCCTGTCCTTGTCTCTGCTGTTGCTGAAAGCACTCCTTGATAAGCCCTCTCCGGTTTTCAGTCAAAGGCTTTCTCTCTGTTACATCTCTCCTACCAAACTGTGACCAAGTTAACTCTGGAGTCGCTGAAACATAGTGATTTCCATGAGTGGGGGAATTTCAGTTGACTTGGTGGGGGTGCAGAGGCTGAGATAGAGTTTGGAAAGCTCTGTCAAGTTGTTAGCATTCCTCTGAAACAGGACACTTAGCGATTTAGGGGGTCCCCACAAGACCCTTTGGTCTAAGATGGTGCTCTTTTACTGGTCTCTTAGCCGAGTAGTATGATCTGGACTTTTCGCAGTCCTTCATCAGCTAAAGGCAGTGGACTCCTGCCCATCTTTGCCTCAGAAGCCTGGACGGTTGCTC
>NW_010423496.1:1986-21643 GCF_000710305.1 Buceros rhinoceros silvestris
CTGCTGCAAAAGTGTAGCTGCCTGTCCTCTCCACCCCACTTATATTGCTCCGTGTTTTCTGTGACTGTCATCCCACAGAGAAGTAACCCCTGACTCATGAAACTGAGGATTCTCCAACTAATTTCCGGCTGGCCCACATGAGGGTCTGAGGAGAACGGTGATGCTGGCTTCTGAAGCATGTGGATTGACTTACTTCGTGCGATTGGGTTGTAGAAAAAAGAAATAGGAATTATTTTCTCTGTGCTTTTGAGCAATACCAAAATACAGCCTGTTGTGTTCCACAAGTCTTAACTGCTGTCTCCTTCTCTCAGTAACCGTAATGAACAGACCAGGAAATTGAAAAATGTGGGAATATCATTTCCCAGTGCCCACCAACATTAGTCCTCTCTGGAAGTTAATGAAGTCAAGCCTATGGATATTAAATAACTGATTTTTTTACCTCTGTTCGTGGGATAAAACACTGTGTCAGAGTGGTAAATAATGAATTAATGAGGTATAAAGATTACCTCTTGGAAACCAAGTGGGTAGAGAATGAATTTGAACTCTTCCTTCTCAAGAGAGCATTTAAACCTCTAGCTTAAGGATCTGGCTTAAGGATGGATCCTGCTCTGCTTGGGGTCAAAAGTTAACCCATAGCTCAGCAATGATGTGGGAGAGGGACAGTAACCCACCAGGACTATAAAAAAAATCAAACCATTCCTTGTGTTACGGACTCCTAAGAAGTGAGTAGTTCAGTTTAACAGATGGAATAACAAAAACGTTGTGGTTTTTCCAGACCACGTTACCATCCGTGTTGTGAACCTGTGGAGGGAACATGAAATTTTTAGCCCCCTTGATGATGTCTGCTGTCTTCTTTGGTTCTTGTTGAGTATGTCTCAACACGTCTTTGACGTGTCCAGGTATTCCCTGCTCTGCGTAGAGGGCACGTGGGTGTACGCACAGTAATATCGCTTGAGTTTGTAGTAGTCGCCATGGAAATTGCTTACAAATCTTTGCTTTTTTTCTTCTTTTTAAATCTCATGTTTCTGTGGGTTTTTTTTTATTTTAAGAAAAGATTCCAGAAGTACCATGGGTGGGAATATGAGCTCCTTGGAAATCAAAACTTTGTGGTGATTCCAGTTAGCACCACGTGGCACAATGTGGTGCTGCTGGTCCATGGGACGTGTGGCTCTGCTCTGGAGAGTGACTTTGTAAGAGAGTGGCTTTGAGGTCCTGCGTTTGCCTCTGTGAACATATTTTGAGTGGCTTGTGGGGTTCAGCTCCTGCCTGCACCCTCAGAGAGTCCACTGCAACCCGCCTGCCCCAGCTGTGGTAACGCAGCACACAGAGTTTTTATAACAACTCATTTGCAGGTGGAACAGCAGCACGACACAGACTTTCACACTGGGAAATGCACTGTATTTGTTGGTGACTTTTTCCTCTGGAAATCTTTAAAGGAAATAGGTTTTTAAAAAGTGATGTTGTTTTGGTGAATTTTAGTCATGTAATTGGTTTTAAGTGCAATTTTGGTCATTTGAGGGTTTTTGGTTTTTTTTTTGTAGCCACCTGAGTTTTTGTTTTGTGACATCTTGGGGCTAGGTTGTAAGGATGGGTGGAGCAGGGAGTGCTTGGCTTTGAGGAAGACCTGGGTTGCTCTGAAGGTAGTGAGATAAGCTCATAGACTGATAGAATCATTTAGGTTGGAAGAGACCTTTAAGATCATCAAGTCCAACCGCTCCCCCAGCACTGCCAGGTCCCCACTGACCCCTGTCCCTCAGCACCACCTCCACACGGCTGCTCAACCCCTCCAGGGATGGGGACTCCACCACTGCCCTGGGCAGCCTGGTGCAGCCCTGGACAACCCCAATGGGGAACCAAGAAATGGTTCCTCAGGGACAACCTCAACCTCCCCTGCAACAACTGGAGGCCGGTTCCTCTCATCCTGCTGCTTGTTCCTGGGGAGAAGACACTGATCCCCACCTCGCTCCAACCTCCTGTCAGAATTGTTGAGAGCCAGAAGGTCTCCCCTGAGCCTCCTTTTCTCCAGGCTGAACCCCCCCAGGTCCCTCAGCCGCTCCTCAGCGCCCTTGTGCTCCAGACCCTGCCTCAGCTCCGTTGCCCTTCTCTGGACACACTTCAGCCCCTCAATGTCCTTCTTGGAGTAAGGGGCCCAAAACTGGACACAATATTCAAGGACCTGCCCTGGTCCTGCAGGCCACACCAGTGCTGAAGCTTTGGTTGTGCATTTCTTCATCCGCTGGAACATGGTGTGAGAAGGGTCAAAGCTCCCCTCCCTGCTGTCCCTGCTGGAGCTTGATCCCAGAGCTCTTTCAGAGCAGTTTTCTGCTACCACACCATCGTTTAAGTCTGAGTCAAACAAGACGACTATTGTTAGTGCCCTTGGATAAGTCAAAATGATGGCGGCTGGGAGCTCGCTGGGTCTGAGGGAAGCAGATTTTGCAGCCCTGGAGTGATGATTAGCACCGGGTTTGGTGGTCGCATACTCCTTCTTCAGAGCCGTTTTCCTCATCATCCTCTGAGACTGCGTTTGTCTCGGTTCTGAGAGCGAGAGGGTGGAGGGAGAAGCCAGTGAGCAGATCAGTGACGAATGGAGGTCACAGTAAGCCGGGCAGATTCTCAGCTGTGGGGAGCCCAGAGAGCTGAACTGGTGTAAATAAAGACTATTTCAGCTTGTGGGGAATCTTTGGTTTTGGACACTTGCACTTTTTTAATCCAGTAGGCCTTTAAAGGGCTGCAGTGTCTTTAAAATATCTCGAAAATGTCATCAAAATCCATTTCTTCGTCTTTTTTTTTTTTTTTAATACCTACTGAGTTCAAAGGCAGGAACTACCTTTTAAGAGATAAGAAAATATTTGTTTTCCTTGCTGACGAAGTTGAGCACTAAATGGAGGTAGATAATTTCTGAAGAATGAGTAGTTTGTTATTCATTTTCCCATCGTTTGTTATTCTGTGTAGTGCCAGATTTTTCTAAAGTGTGTCTCTAGCTTTGGCCGCGTGGCATTTAGCAGCGTAGGCTGCTGGCATGCTTGGAATGACTGAAATATTGGCGAGGATATGATGATGTTTGCACACTTCAGGGAGAGAAAAAACACACAAAGTGGTGTGGCTGGATCCTTTCTGTTGTGAATTACCTGCTCAAGCCACCTTGCAGGTAATGCATCCAGAAGATGCCATCTGCTGAGCAGAGCGGGTAGCCCTGGCCTGCCCATGGGCCGGGGATCGCAGAGGAAAAGAGTGGATTCTTCTCCTTCCTTAGAGCTCTGTGCGGTTTAAATCGTTCTGCAGGGCAGGTGGGGAATGGCTTTTCTCCCAAAGAGACTGTCCAGGTGTAACGTTCCAGTAACCCAACATTTCTGTTGAACGGATGGGCATCTCGTCTGAACCTGAAGTAAAAATTCTCCTGTCCCCTGGGCACGCGTGTTCCAGGATGTAGGTGTAACCTCCTGCTTTGATCTCCAACCTTCTTCTAACAGGATTTTCTTTTTTTGGCATCAGTTGCAGTTGTAATCCCAGGGGACTCTGCCGGGAAGACGTGGCTGGTAGTCCTTTGGTCAAACTCCTGACAGTCACGGACCCTTTTGGAAATCTGGGTAGCTGGAAGGAGCATTGGTTTGCAAGGCACTGGCTGCAGCAGTGAAACTGCATGAAGATGTTTTCACTGCGCTGTCCTATCTCCGACTGCTCGTTTCCTCTCTTGCGTAACTGTCCACCACCCCCATCAGGGCACAGTCTCACGGGTGACTTACGCAGATTTAAGACGCTGCTTCCAGTGGAAGGGTTGGTCCTATTCCTGTGTGTGTTCTGGTGCGACCGTGGGCCAGAGAGCTCAATCGGGAAGCCCACACACCTGGCAGAAGATCATTACTTATTTTTACAGGGTTATTTTTCAGTTGGATCCCATCCCTGACTCATCCCGTGACTGCTGCTGTCAGCACCACACACAGAGTCAGGACTGTCCTTCTTAAGGACAGTGCAAACTTAGACTGAAGTTTCTTGGGATTGCAGAACTGTGCCCTGGGATGTGCCAGGGTGGGTGGTTTCTGCCTCAAACTGCTCCGGACCTGCCCACTTCCATGGACAGATGTGACTGGGAGCTTGGAGGTGGGCTTTGTGTTTAGGAGGACGAGCTGGGAGAACATGTGGGGCACATGTAAGGCAGCAAAACCTCCTGAACCCCCTGTGCTGCTGAAGCGGATAGGTCAAGCTGTAGCCCTGATGTAAAGGTTAGTACTTCGGCGCTCGCTCGCAGTTTACACTCGGCTGCTTGGATGTTCTGATCTCACGGAACACCCTGTGCTGTTAATTAATGCCCGCCGAAGCACAGGGCTTTCAGTAATGGAGTAGACTAAATTAAATGTTCCCCTTAGAGTCGTGGGAAGGTTGCACCATTGCTGCAGTTGTACAGTAGCATCTGGTGCCTCTCCTTGGACTTTGAAGAGAACTCGATGAAGGGCTAAATGTGACCATGGGCTTTAGACTTAGGTGCTGGGTCATTACCCTTTTTGTGCCCCGATTCACTTGGGGAAGGATCTGGAACTGTGTGGTGGGCTCCCTGCGCAGCCTTGGGAGAGGATCCAACGTTCTGGTGACATTCTCGTGACATTCTGGTTCAGCTTTGCCCTCATTAGCTGGCTGCAACGGGCAAGTGGGTTGGAAGCACAGAAGGTTGCAGATCTTGGGGATGACCAAAAGGTCAGTACTAACAGGGCATTTCTGCATGGAGGGTTTGTGCAGGTGGGGTTTCCCAGGCGAGCAGAGGGACAGGCAGTGCTGGAGGCGAGACGGGAGTCTGTAATGCTGAGCAGACTATCTGCAAGCTTTTTTTGGCTGTTAAAAGCACAGACATTTTGCTCAGAGCTTCCCCAAAACGTGAAAGGGATCTAATCCTGAAGATCTTACACATGAAAATCTTCCAGGGAGGAACAGCAGAAGGACCTAAGGAAGAAAAAAGAGAGTGAGCTCCTCTGAGATGTGACAGAGGCAAAATGAGTGAAGTAATGCAGATGGGCTCCAGTTTACAGCCGTCTCCATGCTGTGGGATGTGAGAGGCACTGTCCCTTCCTGCTGGGAAGGCTGTGCTGGGAGCTCCTGTTCACGTGCCCATGCTGTAAGACCGGCTGTGTTACCTCTGACTTGCTCCTCCAGGAACGGAGGGAGACGTTACCACGTGGAAATGGGCAACTGCAGTGCACAGGGTCTCGCAGCATTTCCCTGACGCGTGGAGATATTAGGGGAGCTCGTGGGGCTGTTCCTGATAGGTTCTGTTGTTGTATTTCTGACACAAGCAAAGAACAGCAGGGCCAGAAGGGAAGTTGTCTAATGTGACCTCTTGTCCCAAGACTGGGTCAGATCTATCTAAACTTTCCCAGCAGATGTTTGTCCAATGCGGTTGTTAAAAGCCTCCAGTGATGGACTTTCCCAGTCCTCCAGGGGCGATCCGTTAGAGTCCTTCATTGTTCTTACCAAGATTTTCCTAGTTTCTGACTGTGATCTCCTGAGCTGCAGTTGGCGATCATTGACCTCCTGCCCTTTTGTTACAGTACAGAGCGAGCTGCTCAGTCCTCTGCAGCAGCAGACTGTGGGAATTTCAGGGCTGAACCTTTCTTGAGCTGCAGGGCCCCAGATTTGCCCGCAGTGCCCCATCCAGCACCTGCCTGTGATGATGACTTTTACGTGCAGACTTTGTGGTGTGAAGGGTGCACTTCTGTTTTCTCTGGCAGCAGCAGAGATCGAGTGTTTCGTAAGGGAATGTTTCACTATGGCGTTGCCTCTTTACCCGCTATAAAAGCAGGGCACATGCTCTTCATGCTCAAGTGCTGTCTTTTCCACAGGGATGTGTTACGGATCTTCACCGACTGTTCCACAGTCCTGCCTCTCTGTTGTACACAGTGAAGGGAAGCTCCTTGCCAGCTGCTCTCACCGAGGCTTTCCCCATGACCAGCTCGATTGAACCTGGGCAATCATGCTTTCCTTGTCCGACCTCCCAGCTGTCGGTCACCAGGGACCTTCCATTCTCCCTCCCAGCGGTGGTTATGCTCCGTGCATCTGATTTCGTATCATCTTTTCGTTTCTGTGAGGTTACGATTATAACAAGCATTTCTAAAAGTGGAAAAATGTTTCAGTTGAACTGTATCGATGTGCTTCACTTTGTGCAGTGCTTCACTTTATTTTGAGGGAAAAACAATGGGAAAACTTGTCTGTTTATGTTGTTGCACGGATTTTCTCTCTATCTATTAACACCTCTTATACCTTTCAGTGGGAGAGGGTAGGAAGTGCGTACGAAAGGTGTGTCTGCACACAGAGAGACTTTGTCCTGAGACAAGTGAAGAAGCCAGTACCAAAACGAAGGCTGGTCTGGACAGGTCTGAAACGTCTCTTGGCATCTACTCGTGTTTATTGCGGTGGGAAGAACGGGTAGGGAGGAGCTGTCTTGATTTTGTTTGTTTGAACCATCAGTGTGGATCTTCTTTGGATTCCTCACAGAATCTTGCAGAGCTTTTGCACATTAACTTGTATAACATGAGTCTCCAGTGTCTCTTGTTCTGTCTCAAATAGCAGGGAAAGCTCCAGTGTTTTCTGTCTTACAGGAATCTTTAGTCATGTGGAAGGTATTTTATTGATGGCTTTTGAGTCTGAAGTACTTGGTATCACAGAACAGGTGTAGAGTGCTGTAGGCTACTGAGCAAAATCCCTTGCTGAATGTTCCTTCACAATGATTTCTTAAAACTGAAGAGTAATTGAGGTTGTATAGAACATCTGGAGGTCTTGTCTGACCTCCTGCTCCAAGCAGAGCCAGAATCAAAGGTAGGTTTCTTGTGAACTTTCCTCACCAAGTTTCAGACCTTTTCTAGTAAGTGTGGTGGGTTGACACCACGCTTAGTGCTCTCACAGTGAGGAATATTTTCCTCTTGTCTGATCTGAATCTCCCTATCTTCAGGTTGTGCCCATTGTTTCTTGTCCTTTTGTTCATACTCCCTGAGAACAGTCTGGCTCCATCTTATCTATAAACCCCCAGTTAGGTAGTTGAAGGTAGAAATTAGATCCCCCAGTGTCATTTCTGCTGCAGGTTAAACAAACCCCGTTCCCTCATTTTCTTCTCCTCCAGTGACCAGACCACTTCAGTGGTGCTCCACTGTCGAGTTTGTCAATGTACTTTCTGAAGAGTGCAGCTAAATTAGATGATGCTTCACACGCAGCATCTTCTTGGTGCCAAGAAGAGAAGAGCCATTTCTCCAAGCTCTTGGCTGTTGTCCTTCCCAATACATCCCAGTATGTGGTTGCCAACAGCAGGGACATGCTGTTGATGCTTGTTCACTTTTTTGCCCCCCAGGACCCCCAGGTGCTTTTCTGGAGAGCTTCTCTCTAGCCAGTCAGCCCCCAGTTTGTGCTAGCAATGGGTATTTTTTATCTCAGATGCAGGACTCATATTTCTCAGCTTCATGAGGTTTCCTTCAGCCCATTCTTCCAGCTCTCCAGCGTATCAGCCACTCACCTCACTGTGGGAGTGTCTCTGAGGAAGCTCTCCATCCCATCATCTGGGGCATTAATCAAGGTGTTGAACACCATCAGTACTGGCTGTTCGTTGAGGAGCACCGTTCACGAAGGGTTGCCAGTTAAGAATACAGCTCGATAACCCAACCAGCTCTTCACCACATTGTCCAATCTGTATCTCCCCATTTGTGGGGACAGATGAAGTGTCTTTAGGATGATCTAAGATCTGCTGATCAGGGAGTTGCTTCAAAACAGTGAAAAAGTTGTGTCTGACTGACCTATGTGGGGCTTTTCTATGAGGCAAGTGTGCTGGAAGAAGAGGGGTGTGAAGTAAAAGCACATGGGATTCTAAAAAGTGGTTTGTGGTCTCTTTTTCTGTGTTGCTAAGCATATTGGTCACTACATTGATGGCCATTAGCTTGTTTTTAAACAGAGATTAAAGCCAGAGTTGTTAAACTCAGAAGAGCTAATCTCTGAATTTTTCCTGCTGGATGTAGGAAGAAAGGCTTCCCCTGGCTGTGCCTTGTCTGCTTGCCTGGTCTTGACTGTTCTGAGGAGCATGTCTGGCTTAAATGGCTCCATCTTAATCTCATACCAGGTGATTTTTAATTTTGTTGTTCTCCTCAAGATTCTCTCCAGTCCGCTTTTGTAAAGAGCATATAAGCTGCACAGCAGAGAGCGGCCAAGGGCAGAACTTTGCTGGGTGTCACTAAGTGCTCTCCGTGGATCATCACTGCAGGCTGGGGTTTGCCTTTGTGCAGCTGTGGGACGTTGTTGAACTTCGCAATTGTACCTTGACCCTCTAAAATGCCAGAGCCTCTTCTGGAGTCTTGTTGTGTAGGAAGTTACTTCCCATTTTTGCATTTGTACCCGTGACTTCTCTTTCTCAAGTATTTCCTCCTGTTGGTGCTGGACCAGGGCATTGAGATCATTTGGAAACCTAAACCTGTGCACCACTGTGCTTGCAAATCCTCCCAGCTGAATCATCTGTTGGGTTTGTGGCCATACATTCCAGTCTATCATCCAAACTGGTAATGGAAATACTGCATGGCTCTTATGCCTGGCTGGACCCGCTTTCCAGTGCCCTCCCAATTAGATAGCGAATGCTTGGTAATTGTGTTCTGAGAACGATGTTGTCAAGCAGCCATTCCATAGCGATTGCATCTAGTTCATGTTTTCTTAGCTGGATCGTACGGCAACATTACGTGGAACAGCGTCAGAGCTAATAAAGATTGCGGTTCTGAACTTCCTTATCACTTCCAGACAGGCAGGCAGTTTTTTCCAGCTGATGCATAGATCCTTTATTGTTCCGTAGATTTTTGAAGCTAGAAGGGACCTGCCTCTGTCCATGCTGAAAGTTTAAAGGCACAAGCCATGCCAGATTTATCAGGAGTTTCGTAACAGGACAGTTGCGATATGACAGCTCCGGGAGATCAAGAGGAAACAAACGTGATGTGTTTGAGTCCCAAACAAGATTAAACAATTACCTGAATCCAGCCTTCAGAGCAGCCTTTGAACGAATCCCAACCCGTTTTCTGCAAGGGCTGGAAAAATAATGAACTTGTCTAATCTGTAGCAGCTATCAGCCAGCAGTTATCTGTGCCTACGTGCTGTTACTCAGATCTCGTTACTTGTCTAATTGGATAATAGGCAGTACGCTTCACAACTACATAAGTATATTAAGCTTAATCTGCTTTGGAGCGGGGTGGGGAAGACGTGCTTGGTGACAAATGGACGCGAGAAGAGGCACGGTGGAACAGCGGCGTAAATATGGTCCTGTGTCCCCATCGCTTTGTTTGCAGGAACTTTCTGAGGCAGAGGCTCGGTATGTGTGCTGCATTTTTAGTCCCAGAGCAGAGCGTGGCAACACTTTCAGTTGTTTTCAGAAGTTTTGAAACAATTTGTGAAGTTGAGGCATCCAGAAAGCCAAGTCAGACTCTTGTGGGAGATGTGTGTTTATATTTTCCCAGCAGCCAGCTGATTTATTGAAAGACGTGTGGATACGAGCATGTTTCACG
This sequence comes from Buceros rhinoceros silvestris, assembly GCF_000710305.1. Classification (NCBI taxonomy): domain Eukaryota; kingdom Metazoa; phylum Chordata; class Aves; order Bucerotiformes; family Bucerotidae; genus Buceros; species Buceros rhinoceros. Next base: position 11,496 of record NW_010423496.1, read on the forward strand.
AGTTGTCACCACCTCTTATATTCTCAGGAGAAAGAATGTGCAAGGGACGATTCTGGGTACAAAAGATGGGTCTGCCAAGGGGATCTTTAGCTTAAATAACGGGAGAGTGACTATGTGAACCATCTCCTGTCCAAATGTTTTGTGGATTCTCTTGGGATTGACACAAGGCTCAAGCTGAGCCCAACTTCTGGCCCTATGGGTGGTTGAGGTGCGTAGGGCTTTTCATTTATAGCCTGCTTACCTCATCTGAAAAGTATCTCCAGCTTCTCCTGCTGTTCAGCGTCTGCCTGCAGCAGGCAGAAAGGACAGTGGTAAACCTCTTAATCTTTAAGTGTCTTAAGCAAACGTAAACTCCCTTAAGTGTGTTTATCACCGAGCAGCTCATTTACCAGCTGAGCAAAGTACCTTCTGGTTCATTTATATGGGAACTCTGGAGGGTTCTTCAATGCTTTCTGCCTCAACATCCCGGTTTCTGTGGCCAGCAAGGGTTAAGAGTTTGGCACTTGTCCATGTGCGGAAACTATTCCACTGTGAAGTGAGGTGTGAATTTCAAGCATGCCAACTTTCCCTTTTCCTATTCTCAAATAACAACCCTCCTAAATCACTTTTATTTTGGATGGAGGGAAAAGATTACAGGATAACTGTTATGATCAATTACAATGGACTTCCAAACTCCCAAACCACCAGTCTCGTATAGATGGTCTCCCCAAAGTGTTCAGGGAGATGGAGGTTGCCATATATCCTGATAATACCTCGATCTCCCATCCCAGTCTGCTGCGTGTTAACTCCCATGCTCAATCCATCATCAGCTTTGAGTCAGGCCGGACTTTAACCTGTACTTCATAAAGGGTGAATGAAGTTGATAAGGGAATTCACAAATAAAAGTTAATATTAAATTGCAAATGGTCTTTTTCTCCCTTTAGCTTTAGCAGGAAAAAAATCAATGGCATAGTTTGCTTTCCTCCTTCTGCATGGGCAGTGTCTAAGAGAAGGCAGTGAGATTTGTGATGCTTCTGAGCTTTTGGGGAGGATTCATCTTGCAGTTGTGGCTGAGCACGGTTGAGCTGTGCTTGTATCACTGAACCATTTTGGTTAGAAAAGACCTTTAAGCTCATCAAGTCCAACAGTTCCCCCAGCACTGCCAGGTCCCCACTGACCCCTGTCCCTCAACACCACCTCCACACGGCTGCTCAACCCCTCCAGGGATGGGGACTCCACCACTGCCCTGGGCAGCCTGTTCCAGTGCTTGTAGAGTGCTCACAGAGTGAACGTGTCACTCTAGGTCTTTGTTAGTGTCTTTGAGCACTATTTTAGGTTTCCTGAGCCTACATGATAGAACATCTTATGTCTGGAGTCAAGGCCTTGGCTGTGCCAGGCAGCCCTTTGGAGAGCTCTGCAAAGATCCTCTCAAAAACAGTGGCTTGTGTTTCAGAAAGGGTCATTGTGAGCAAGGAGAACAAGTTTCAAATCACATGTCCCCCAGCAAGTACTGTCCTTTCGGTAGGAAGACTTGTTGGAGAATGTTAATTGAGCCCCTTTTTAAATGAAGGAGGCTTTGCTTCCTTCCCAAGTTTTCAAAACAAATTTTTCAAATACAGAGCCTATGTTTCATTCAAGTGTAAATCCTTTCTCTTTAACCTGGAAGTTATCCCAGAAAAAAGCCGATCCATTCAGTGCAGGACAGACCCTTGTACTTGCGGTGGAAGAAAAGAAGTGGATCAAATTGTCCAAACAGGAAGGGAATTGAGAAAAGACGTTGCTCATTGAGCAGGGCTCTCGTTTAGATTTAAATGGTCATCCTACAAACTCCACTTTATACCTCTATTGCCTTCAAAGCATTGCACAATAACTGAACTGCAAAATTCAGAAATGACAATTTTTTCTTGCCAACGTGCCGGCTTCTTTGTGGGCTGCGTGGATCCCAGCACGCAGTTATGGGTTGGGTGCAAGCAGCAATTTGAAATTCACTGGCTTGTTATCTCCTCTGCCTTCCGTATAGCACAGTCCTGGTGGGTATCTATCTCACACTTTACACCGATTCCTTTTTATTTGAGGGCGTTAATCAGAATGCTTTTTGGGCACAGCCAGGTGCTAATGCTCTTCTGCATGTGGCAAAGCTGAAGTATTGAGAGGATAAAGTGTGATGTGCTGGATAAAATGAGCTCCCATCGAAACACGCTGAAATTGTGCTGTATTTTTAGCAACCTGTGGATAGAATTGTCATTCTTTTACCCCCAGTCACGTGGGGAAGCTGTGGAAGAGCAGATCAATCACAAGTGTTCCAGTTCCCGGTTTCTGCTGTTTACCTCATGACAAGCCTTCCTGCTCAGTTAAAAATCTCTTAGATCTAAAATTGCTCTGTTTTTCCTCACCTTGTGCTATTTAATTTTTCTCTTTCTGAGCAGTGTTTTATCTTAATCCTGTGAGGCTCTTTGAGACACGGTTTCCCGAAGAGGAGCAATGCAAAGTAAACTGCCTGTTGTTTCAGTAAAATGCTCCCATTGTCGCGGAGAAGAGACGTTTCTGAGTTCAGGTGTGTCGGGAAGGAACGAAAGGCGCCTTGCAGAAGCGATAGTCCATCATCAGCATGCATCCGTCGGCACTCCAGGCTGCATTTACCTTGCAGGGCTCCTGAAGTACAAGAAGTCGACAGGAAGAGGTTTTCTTTTGGAATCTCCAGACAAAATTTCACCCCGGGGTTTTGTTTTGGAGTTTGCAACAAGATGGAATCAAAGCTGAAGGTGTCATAGTCGCGTTTTCATCCCTTTCATCTCCCACCCTTGTCTTTCATGAGCTGCTCGTGCTCTCTGCTGTGTTTCGGTGTGCCCAGCACATGTGAGCGCAGGAGAACTCCCTTCCGTACAGGTCCACTTGCGGAGACATACTCTTCCATGGAGCCTCTTCCAGGCCAAGGTTCCTCTGGGCATAAATCCTTGCAGGTTCAGCTGTCCTAATTTTGGTTCTTTTCCCCTAGTGTCTCTCTTGCATATAATGACTTTCTGATGTGGCTTCAATGATAACGATGTGGTAACTGCTCGGGGATGGCTTAAAATCAAAGATTCTCGGAGGGTGTTGCTTTCAGATAGAGAAGAAGTGATGCTGTTTAGAGTTGTGCTGCTATTTCAGGGCTGTTTGTTACGCCTGGGTCCTGAGAAGCGGTGATCAACTCATTGCTTTGGGCTAGCCCGAAATGACGTGTCCCGAAATGATCCTAATGTACAGGCTGAGTTGGAGTCACTCCTGAGCATCTCCGTATGCAGATTTGTTCCCTGTTGGGAGGACAGGATTCTTGTTGAAACTTTGCTCCCAAGCTTGCTGCAATGAATTCAAAACCCCAAACCCCAGAGAGTTCACCAACGCTGTGCAGACACCGGTGTTTATTTGACTGAGATGCCATTGTGTGCCGAGCTGTGCAAACACGGGCAAGTTTCCTATTTAATTCAGATTGGTTTTATCAATTCAGTTTCCTGAACAATTGGAGGGAGAAGGAGGGTGGTGAAGATAAGATCGTGCGGTCATGCCGATGGGATTGGGTACAGCTCTTCTTGGCAGTTGAAGTGCAAGTTCTGCAGGAAGCTTGTTTGCACCATTGTTCTGATCCATTATGCCAGTGGTTTTAGTTTGTAACCTCTTGTTTTCTGCAGTTTACTGTCTCTCCTTCCCTTTACAGCCTGAAACACCACCCTTTGCTTTCAGGAGAAGCTTAGCAGTGGCGGATGCCTCCCAATACCAAACATGATCAAAGAGCTGGAAGTAAGGGGAAGATGGCCTCCGCGGGGTCAGCCAGGGCTTGGCAAGCTTGTCGAGGCACGGGAAAAGACAGGCTGGTTTGGGGCTGGTTGTGGCTTGTGCTGCTTGGCTCAAAGCTCTGCTCCTGAGCTGTCCCTCCGTGCTGTCTGAGGCTAGCACAGACAAAGTGCACCTTGCTGCTCTGGTTTAGATCCTGGCTAGCTCCCTGATGGTCTGTTGGATGTGGAAGCATAGAGAGTTCTACCACAAGCATTAGAATTTGTGGCTCGATCATGGTTTCTATCACCAGGGTTAAGACAGGAGTGTCCTGTTCACTGTGGCAGGTTGAACACTGCTCTGGTGTCCCTGTTTTCCTCAGTTGCTCCCAATGCAGTAGCAGAGTGTTCTGGCAGTGTAAGCTGTCCCTGGAGATGCAGGAAATGCTGTGGGATGCTTTTTAGGTACATGGGTCCTTTTACGTTTGTCTGCAGCCTCTCAAAATAAAGGGCGTGCTGCTACACCAGCCACAGCACCTTCTTGTTCTGTCTTTGGGCATACGTTGAGCCGAGGATTTGCTGGATTTGCTCCTCTGTTGTGCAAGGAACATGCCAAAGCTGTGCTTTTGGTCGCTCCCGTGGCACTCCTGTGTCCTGTGTAATGCTGTAGCCTCTGGCCCGCGAACCGCAGGGTTACAGCGTTCTGATCTTCCTGGCTGTGAGGCAGGAGCAGTGCCATAGCCCAGCCCATGTGGCGCAGGGAAATCGTTGACTCAGCTGCAGACAAGCTTCAAGTGACCAAAAAAGCTGTCATAAAAAGGGGAAGGCAGAGACTTACGCCTTCAAAACTGTCCTGGAAGCTCAGCCAGTCTGCCTGTAGCTGACCCATCTTACCATCACAGGGTGCTTTCGCTGTGTGTTCCTGAAAGGCCTTTGAGTTCGTTCTGGGAATCACTTGGAGGTGGTGTCCACCTCCCAGCGCTTCCATGGAAGCTTCTAATGGAGGAGGAAATAAATCTTCTAGGTCCTTAATTTTATCCCCACACTGTAAATCAAGCTGCTGACTCACTGGCCAAGGTGTGTTCCAGCAGGGACCTTTCAGGAGTAGTTCAGCCTGCCTGCTCCCATCCCAGTGCCCTGGAGCTGGCTGAGCCTGCCATGTTCTCATGGTGCCCTTCAGCCAGAGGAATGCACTTGACAATTAGCCATAGGAAGCCAATTATGTTGATTTGTTTTCTTTTCTTGTCCCTCAGCTGAGAGGTGTTTGAAAAACACATAATGGTGTGTTTTATCAGTGAGGTTTGTATGACATGAGTCATCCCCTGTGCTCTTGGCATGACATTCTTTGGTTTGGTTTTCAGATATCCTCACAGTTCCCTTCATGCCAAGCACTGTATGGAAGTACCCCGTGGCAGACAACCTGCTCTGCCCGTATGTTAGCTTAAAAAAAAAAATCCTAACTTGTAATAGGAAGTCTTTATACCGCACGCCAAGATGCTTGGGGCTCGTTAAATATATTCTACTTGTCAACAACTGCCCAATTTAAAAAGTAGCCTTGGTGTGAATCAGCTTTGAACACGTTCATTTGACTCGGGGGATATTTGCAGGCATTAAAACAAGTTGGATCACAGTGGTAAAAATGTGCAGCAGTTTCCTGATGAAAAGCACCATCCAGTGACACCTTTGTTGTTGTTGTTGTTGTTGTTTTAATCTCATCTAAACAGTCAAAAATACAGAGATTTTCCCAGTTAGCAAATTTTTGGTGACTGGCAAGTGGAGGAGGCTTACTGGGAGAAGTGGTACTGGGGCTGCTTGGTGAGGTTCACAGAATCACAGGCTGGTGCAAGTTGGAAGGGACATCTGGAGATCATCCAGTCCAATCCCCCTGGTAGGGCAAGGTCACCTAGAGCAGGTTGCCCAGAGCCTGTAGCCTGTGTAAGGTCTGATGGCCTCAGCTCCGTGATCTGGCAGCCTTAGGTTGCTTCTTGTTCGTAACTGGTGGAGTAGTTCCACTGAGGTCTTCCTCAGGCTGGAGGAGAGCAGGGTTTGGACAGGCAAAAGGTAATGCTGTAATATCCATGGTCTTTTTGGGCTGTGTCCAGAGGAAGAAGAGTTCAGAGCCCAGCTGGAGGTCTTTGCTACCTTCAAAAAACTGATGGCAAGGCGGTTTTGGGTGCAAGGCTGCAGGCTTGGTGTGTGGGTGAAACAGGAAGCATTTCGTTCGTGCTGCTGTCTAGGAGTACGCGTAGTTATTAATGTGCTTCCTTCCTTGACGTCTGACTCAGCTCCGCATTCACCATGCGTCAGTCATTAGGGTGGGTCAGTAATTGGTAAATGGGACTTGTAGATGCTAACTTGAGATCAACGCGACTGAGCTGCAGCCTTTTCAGCACCTCAAGCCATGTTTGATGGCTTGGGCTTTTACACGGGCAAATTTTAGTGGCTGGTGGCATTTGTCTTCAGTTCCAACTTGTTTTTTTCTCACAGTCACTCCTATAAAATCCAGCAGTTCTCTGGAAATTGAAACACTTTGTTTTGACTTCTGCTTGTAGAAATACAAGGTCAGCAGTTGCTCGTGTGCAGCAGGAGTGCTGGTTTATGAAAAGCTGCCTGGCTTTCTTGTACCACCATGGTGAGAAAGATGAGCCTGGTCATATCTCCATCACCAGGCTAGTGAGCAAAGCTGAGGCACAAAGGATAGATGGGTTGTATTGATGGTGTAGGATGCAGTAGTGAGGGTGCTGCAGAGATGCTCCACTCAAAACCTGCTTGAATCCAGGGAGAGTTGCTCACCCAGGCTTACATGGCCTCATGCAGCATCTGCAAGGCTCCCAGCTCTGGTCACAACATGAAAGGGTGATGAGGAGCAAGGGGATGAAGTTGCATTGAAGGGAAAAGCAGCGGGTTTGGATCTTTCTTAGAATCATAGAATTGTTCAGGTTGGAAAAGACCTTTAAGTTCATCAAGTCCAACGACTCCCCCAGTACTGCCAGGTCCCCACTAACCCCTGTCCCTCAGCATCACCTCGACACGGCTGCTCAACCCCTCCAGGGATGGGGACTCCACCACTGCCCTGGGCAGCCTGCGACAGCCCTGCACAACCCCAATGGGGAAGAAATGGTTCCTCAGGTCCAAGCTAAACCTCCCCTGGCACAACTTGAAGCCAATTCCTCTTGCCTGGTTGCTTGTTCTCGGGGAGAAGAACCCCACCTCACTCCAGCCTCCTTTCAGGGAGTTGTGGAGAGCCAGAAGATCTTCCCTGAGCCTCCTTTTCTCCAGGCTAAAGCCCCGCCAGTCTGTCAGCCACTACTCAGTGCACCTGTGCTCCAGACCCTGCACCAATGTCTCTGGACACGCTCCAGCCCCTCAATGTTCTTCTTGGAGTGAGGCCCAAAACTGAACTGATTCAAGGTGTGGTCTTGCTTGTTGGAAAACACTGCATTGAAGGAGATCATGCTGGGGATGGTCCTACTTGTAGCAGGAGGTTGGAGTAGAGCCTTTCAGGGGATGCTTCTGACCAACCCTTCCAGTTTCTGTCAGCTGTCAGAGCAGGTCTCCTCTGCCAAGACCTGCTGTCTGCCCATGCCAGTGGCTACCTGCAAGACAGGGCAGCAGGACTGATCTGGGGTAGAGTGACTTGTTCCAGCTGCCCACATCCCACCAGCAAACTGGTTTAGACTAAAATACTGAACTGGATAAAGCCCGAGCATGAGGATGGTGATGCAATGCCTCTCTCCAGGTGGTTTCAGTCCAACAGTTAGAGACGGGTTTCCAGTGCGTGCAGGCATAACACGAGTTAACCTTGATCTCAGTGGTGCCTATGCTGTTGGTGACATGGGTTTATGAGCTTGGGAAGGGCCCCAGTATGTCTGTAGGGGGCCGTGGACCAGTATTCTGCTCCTGCAACTCTGCAGGTCGCTGAGTAAACGACGTGTGTCTGCTTCCAATGCAGTAAACCCCCCATCGCGCTGCAGACGTAACCTCGCTGGGCTGCTGTTTGCACAACTGCTGTACGAAGGCAGTTTATAACAGCAGCCTCATTTCACCTGCGTATCTGACTGACGTGGAGCACTTAAGTTCAATTAATAACTCTCCTGCCATCTGTTGAAAGGGTTGTCCGCACTTAACCCACGCTGCTGGTTCTGAAAAGGATTGTGAGCAAGTTTGGCCTGCAACCTGCTGGATTAAAAAGGAGGGAGGTGTGTGGAGAAGGGAAAAAGAAGCATATCTTCCAGTTCGACACGTTTACAGCCTGGAGAGCTCGGAAGGGGCATCTTGAAATAACAGGCAGCAGATATTAGTGTGCTAGCTTCAGAGGAGGCTAGTGAAAGAGGGAGAAGAGGGAGGAATTATAAAATGCCCATTTGTTGTGCCAGGAGCTGCTGGGAGGCCCTGGCGACATGGGCCAGTGCAGAAATCTCCTTCCTCGTCACTTGTGTAGCTACTCAGAGGTACCGTCTGCTCTGTCCTGTCCTATGCTCAGCAGGCAGCCCAAGCCTGAAGTCTGGAAGAGTGTTAAAGGAGATAAAATTTCTTTAACTGGAATCATCCTTCCAAGCACTTCTAGCTCAGCTTAGAGAACTTGTGTGTGAGAAGTGATAGTTGAAAATCTTGTTGTGGCAGCTGCTTACACACAGGTTACTCATTACAGCCACGCACATGCTCAGTACAAGTAATGCCAGGCTGCGTAAGGAGTTAATGGCTGAAACGCTGGAGCATCTTCCCATCTGCTGAGTCAGTTGTTGTTTCCGTTGTTGAGCTTTTGCGTACGGGCTTTGCTGACAGCTCTTTCAGATAATCTGTTAGTTCATCACCTGCAGACAGAAGAGTGCTTATTCCATCCACTGGAAAAGACTTTTGAAACCGTCTATCAAAAAGTTTGCTGTTGGGGGTTTTGTTATGGTTTTCTGAGGCCCAGGAGATGCCCTACACTGGGTGGTTGGTGCGAGTGTCCATTCCGTTGGCTCCACTGGAAACCACTGGTGTGTATACTGCATCCCCACAACACCATGCGGATAACGGGTGGGCTCACGGACAGATGGTTCTGCGTCACGGTAGATTCCTGAGGTACAAAGGTCAGAAATTTTTGTCTTGCACATCTGCCCATTTCCATCGTATAGACAGGAGCATTCCCAGCACCACAGCCCTGTCTTCTGGTGGGACTGGAGTGTAAATGTCTATGAGAGATTTCGCCCTGATTTAGAAGCTTCCAGCAATATCCCCTCTGTCTTCAGTGAACAGTGTTCCAACAGCTGATTAGCGTCACTGTTAAAAATAGATGGTTTTGTTCTGAATTTTTCTAGCTTCTGCTTGTGGTTGCACAATCTCGCTTCGTCTCTGCTTGGGTTGATTTAATCCTTTGGTGTCAAGTTTTCTGCGTTTGTAAACACATTTGGAGTGTGATGACAAACCTGCATGATAAACATGTGTGGATGCAGAGCCCCTTCATGTGTTGACAGCATCTCAAAGAGTTGCACTTAAAATAATAGCAGTGTGTTTATTCCCTGTGCTTCCCTTTAGTCGTTCAACTGGAATGAAGTCTTGTTGTTTTTATCCAAGTTCCTTTCAAACAAACACAATTTGGTTGTTTAGGTTTCAGTTTGAGGATGCTGCTTCATTCCCATCAATTAAAAACCTAGAGGGAAGAAAATAATTCTGGTAAATCTTAGTCAGTCTGTGCTGGTAGCTGCGGTCAGCAGGGAATTTGTTTGTGTTGATGGTGCAAGTCTCACCCTCCAGACTGGCTGTTACACTTGCTAATGTGAAGCCTGACAATTCAGCACTTTACAGAAGGACTAAGAAATTCAGGCAAGTCATGTTGTGAGGAAAGAAAACTGGGTCCTAGTGCAGGAGTCTTAGAATAGCAAGTGGAAGTGTGGCCACTGGCTGCCATTTCTGGAGGGGCAGTTCCTCTCAAGCTTATTTTAGTTGTCTAAAGCTATTTCTAGATCAGTAGGTATGTTGTGGTGGTATGCTGAGTGAAAGAGTGAGTCTTGAGGTCCACAGAGTGTGTCCCTGGAGGCTGCAGGTTGGGTTTTCTGTCCTCTGGCCTCATAATCGTAGACTCAGAGAATTGTTTAGTTGAAAAAAGACCTTTAAGCTCATTGAGCCTAATCATTCCCCCATCACTGCCAGGTCCCCACTGACCCCTGTCCCTCAGCACCGCATTGACACAGCTGTTCAACCCCTCCAGGGATGGGGACTCCACCACTGCCCTGGGCAGCCTGGGCCAGAACTTGACAACCCCATAGAGGGATGGCCCTCAGGGCCAACCTCAACCTCCCCTGGTGCAATTTGAGGACATTTCCTCTCATCCTGTCGCTTGTTCCTGGGAAGAAGAGACTCACCCCCACCTTGTTCCAACCTCCTGTCAGGGAGTTCTGGAGACCCAGAAGGTCTCCCCTGAGCCTCCTTTTCTCCAGG
>NW_010423496.1:21704-22322 GCF_000710305.1 Buceros rhinoceros silvestris
TGAAACTGACCCCAGGATTCGAGGTGTGGCCTCCCCGGTGCCCAGTCCAGGAGGACAATCCTTGCCCTTGTCCTGCTGGCCACATCAGTGCTGATACAAGTCAGGATACTGTTGGCCTTCTTGGCCTTCTGGGCCAATGAATGAGTATTACTGAATGCCCCTGAGTGGTCTGGATGCATTTTGGCTCTCCTGGAGTGCATCTTCCAGTTGAGTTTCACCCACTAAAAGGGAAGGCATTTGGCTGCTCCGATACCACTGCACTGCATGAATGACAGCATGGGCAGTGGAGGAACTGAGGTCACTCCAGAGCACACTCCTGATCCCAGCTGAACTGCTGATATAAGGGGTCTCAAAATTGTCCCAATGATTGTTTTAAACTGATCTGTGAGCTTCCTTTCACCTTGTCATCGTATGATAGGTCTGTCAAAGATCAGCAGAATGGTTCATTCCTCCATCTTCCGAAAGGCTGCAGGCAGCAGACGCAAGTTGGACATTGCAGTAATGAAATTGGGTGAGACAAGTCCCACCCGGGATGACCATTGCTGTGATCTGTGATGTGCCTGGAGCTCACAGCTATGACTCATGGGTAGAATCATAGAATCACAGAATGGTTTAGGT
>NW_010423497.1:0-4567 GCF_000710305.1 Buceros rhinoceros silvestris
AACCACCCCAAACCCAAAACAACCCCACACCTAGGATTCAGGGGCTTCCCAGACTTTGAGGGAAAAGTTGATTGTAGCTGGTTTTGAGGTTAGATTCCTCTCTCTAATGTAAAAGCAAGGTTCTTGTTCTGGAGGTGTTTTTATAAAGAAAGATAACATTATAGTTTATTGCTTTACCATAACAAATCAGTACTTTTGCTTATGCATGTGAGTACATAACAGAAAAACTAAGCTCTGACTGTAATATTTTCTTTATACTAAAATACTGGCAATATTTATTGAGAGTATCAGAATAAAATAGCAACACATTCAACTTCAGCAAAGCAGCCATTAGCACTAAGACCACGCTCTTTTTTTTTCCTCCATGTAGGCAGCCCTTCAACCCAAATCTCTAATGTAATTTCATTCTAGAAAACTCTTCTCTTTCTCCCTTTTATAATCACCTAATGCCTTCTTACTTTCAGTTGTTAAGGTAGAGTTTTTTCTAGTTCAATATACTGTTAACTAAATAGCTATAATTTTTAAAAGCATCCCAAGTTTCATTTAGTTTGAAGTTAATATTTATACAAATAAAAAATTACAGTACATCCCTGACAACCAGTCTCAGAATTATTTTGATCATAGGCAGGCTTACAGTCAACAAGCCTCTTCAAAGTACCTTGATTTTTCCGTAGCGATGTTCACTATTTTCCTGTTCTGCTTGCCTCTATTTGAGCTATAAGCAAAAACGAACACATTTGAAAACATGTTTTCTGGCTAACAAAATTATATTTGTAAGGCACATATATAGTTGCAAATGCCCATGGTCAAATTCTTGTTCCCTACCCCCATATACACACATCTGCCCCACAGCCTTTTAGTGCCTCTTGTAATCAGACACTGGCTTTGGTCAACGTTCCCGTAAGGGCTGTAGCTGTGTATCACAGCTCTCCTTTCCCTGCACAGTTCTCTCTTAGGGCGGACTCATGCCTACATAGCTTTAGTTAATCTTTTACAGCATTCACAGCTACAGGCACCACTGAATAGGTAAAGTGATTTGTGAAGATCCGGAACGGTAACCATGTGCAGAACCAAAGCAGCAACAGAACAGCTGTCGTGAACAGGTAAGGGGAAGCAACGATAATACATTGCAAGGCACAGACTAGTGCTTGGAGTCCACTCCAGTCAGACGGAACAGCCACCTGCAGATTTAAGAAAGTGAACAGTATGTGCCACATAAGCTTTTATTCTGCTGTGCTGAAGATTCCTTTAGCTGAATTCCCCGCTTCTCTGCGCTTTTATCCCAAGGACCTGGTGTTTGCAGGATCTTTAAGATTAGTTCCTCAAAGGCATGTTGCACTCCATCCTGTGTCTTGGCACTGGTCTCTGGCGGAAGGGGAAGAAAGGGGAAGTGGAGGGAGGGGGATAGTAATTTATCTTATTTGCTGGGAGTATTCCACTTTGTAAGAAGTTCTTGTGGGACAAGAGAGAAGATACATTTTTTTAACGAATGATCCTCCTCTCTGTTATCCCTTAAAGGCACACTTAAGTTGAATATGATAAACAGAAATGCATCTCAGTCTGAACCATGTAATTTTTCCACCTAAAAAAATTCCACAGCTGCCCACTCTCTCCATAATGGAGAAACAAAATTGTTCTCAGAGTGAATTACATGTGTTCACCTATGCATTTGTTCCAGTTCCTTCTTTTATATAGCTGCAACGGAAACTTGGAAATGAAAAGTCTGGAGAAAAATTCCAGTCTTCTTGGCTCTGAATTAAAAAAATCCTGCTCGTTTCAAAAGAATTTAAAATTCATGCCTACACAGTATATGAAGTAAAACTCTTTCCAAAGAAAAGCAGTTCCAGTTGCAGCCAATGCAGAGCATTTCTGAAAAAAGTTAAAACCTGCATCTGGGCATATGAACTAATGCAGCAAAAGGAACCGCTATTAGTTAGGTACTGAAAAAAGTAAATAAACCTATCAACCTGAAACACAATGGCATGCTTCATTCACACTTAGCAATACCATAATAAACATGAATATACAAGGTTTTGGCACAGACTTACATACCTATAAAAAGCAGTGAGCGTTTCCTAGCAAACTGGAGTCCTTCTCTTCTCTCTACTTGACGGTCAGGCTGCAGAGAGAAAGAAGAACATGTCTAAAATAAGCTAGTCATACCACTTTCAGAAAGTCCTTGGAAAAGCACCACTGCAGAATTGAAGTTTTGCTGAAAAGAAAAAAAGTCTATAAAACCACATAGTAAACAGCAACTGGATTTACCCCACTCTACACCAGCTTACGGCTAGGCAGCCTCTTAGGGGGTCAAACTGAACAGCAGCAACATCAAATCAGTAGGAAATGAAAGTCTTGCTCTCTTCTGAATCAACTAGGAGCAAGACACATGCGAGAAAGGAGGTTTAAGTAGTCAAATAGCTGAAAAGGCATATCAAAGGATCTGAAAACTCACATTTGGAAGAGGGCAGAAGAGAAACTAGTTCAGGATAGCAATACTGGAAACTTGAAAGCACAAGTGAAACGTCTCACTGTACAATGTATCTCTAAGATATGTCAAAACTCCCCAGAAACATACAGCAACCAGTGCTCCTCACAGCCACAGAGACACGTATTCTATAGCCATCTGAAGAGCCGCATTGTCCGGCACCTCCTGTCCAAAACACAGTCTGGTCAAAAAGAAAGGACATTGTGAACTGCTGTGCAGCAGCACTTCAACAGTACACAACAGTTTTTAGGCAGAGCCTCCCACTCTCTTAGGAGAGTCTCTCTCATCAGCTGCATCTCCCCAGAAGAGTTTCCATTAAGTCTTTAACAAGACCTTCTCGTAAAATGACAGTGCGTGGAGCTTGCCCGGCCCAGGTTCCTCAGTTACAGAGCGTATCGCCTCCTCACGTAACAGATGAGTTAGTTTCAGCACTTCTCTCACATTTATACTCAACCATGACTGAGTAATCTGTGGAAGATGTAAGAGGATTCATTTCTAAACTGACCTTATCGGTTTTATTGCCAACTAGCATCTTCACGGTGTTGCTTTTAGAGGTATACATTTCCAGCTCGTTCAGCCAGCTCTCTAGTCCTGCAAAAGTGTCTTTTCTTGTAACATCATACACTGTAACAAGAGGAAAAGGAGCTTAACAGCTGTAGAATCTTGAACAACATTTATTTCATTACGGCAGAACTTAGTCCCTGCTAGCTAACTACTGCCCCAGAAAAAAAAAAAAAAAGGCAGTATCAGGGAATTGCTGGAAGATGCATCAACCATATCCTCTTCCCAGAGCTGGAACACAGTAGCCACGCTTACCCAAAGTCTCTAGGGATACAAAACACGAGCGTCTCTGCGATATAGCTGTGAGCAGAAGTCAGACTTACCACTTGAAATGTTATACCTGTTACTAGTTCTGAATTGGACCACACAGAATATTTCACAATAGGAACATTGTTGCCTCATTTAATGTATAACTACACACATGGACTCCAAGTGAAAAATTACTTTGGGTCACTGATTATAACTCCATTCATTTACTCACTGAGGTTTAAAAAGCTGCATCACAGTCAGAAAGAATATTTTATACAGCAAAGTGGTCAGACTTCACAAACCCTGAGAGTAAGAACCCCTTCCTTTTCAGTTGGTGGTGTCACGAAGGAAGGGACTAGCCATCGAGTACTTGTGCTACAAACCTTATGTCTTAGAGTAATCACATCAATAATTTCTGGGGAAAAAAACCCAACAAGCAAAAACACACACACACACCACAAAACCTAAGTTGCCTTATTACCGAAGACTCAAAGTAATAACCACAAAGCTAATAATTCAGCCACCCAACAGCTTGTAGTATGACATCTCTGTATTTTTAAAATATCTGGAAGAAGAATTATTTCCTGCCAGTGGTTTTGTATACTCGATGTTTTAGCTAATGAGGCAGTAATGTGGTAAAAATCGTAATTGTTCTTCTGATTCTCTCAGACAACCTTTTGTGAAGACACTGCGCACTTAGCAAAGACCACACTGTTTGTAAGCATGTTTTTCTTCCATATACCTCCTACCTAAAACAACCCCTTGTGCTCCTCGGTAATAACTGGGAGTCAGTGTTCTAAAGCGCTCCTGTCCTGCCGTGTCCTACAGAGGAGAAAAAAAATCATCCTGATCACAGAGGTGCAATGTGATTTCCTAGTTTGCGGGTGCTGGAAATAGAGCATCAGGAAGTTCAGCAGAAATGCTCAAGTCTCCCAGTAAACCTGAACCAACTTTTAAGTAGTTCAGAACCGATAATATTTTTTTTTGCCCATGACTTTAACCAGAACAAAGCATCCAGACGTTGCCGGTACAGCAGACACACAGGCACAGCCCTGCACAGCCCCAGCAGGCAGCAGGCTGCAGCGAGGCGCGGGGGGCAGGAGGAGGGAAACGCCGCACAAAGAGCTCTGGCAGCCTGCACATCCGCCCAGAACAACACCTACCCATATCGCAAGCTGCACTGCACGGCCGTCTACCACCATCTTCTTCACTTTAAAGTCAACGTCTGAGGCGCAAGGAGAAGCGAAGGCTCGTCAGCAGCCGCCCCCCGCC
>NW_010423498.1:0-277 GCF_000710305.1 Buceros rhinoceros silvestris
AGGGCTGTTTGCTTGCCCTTCCAGCTCGAAGCCCTCTCACTGTCCCCGGGCGCCCGCCCTGGCTGGGAGCAGTGGGATGGCGGCCGGGGAGAGGGAGAGACCCTGGACACCCAGGGCCTGGTGGCTTCCGGAGAGCTCGGGACAGAGCCACGAGGGCAGGCGTCCGGCAAGAGCTCAGGGAAAAGGAGACGGCACCACAGCCCGCCAGGATCCGTCCCCGGGAGGACCCGGTGTGCCAGCACAGGTCAGGATCACCGGGAGGACCCGGTGTGCCAGC
>NW_010423498.1:533-900 GCF_000710305.1 Buceros rhinoceros silvestris
ACCTGGTGTGCCAGCACAGGTCAGGATCTGTCCCAGGGAGAACTCAGTGTGCCAGCACAGGTCAGGATCTGTCCCGGGGAGGACCCGGTGTGCCGGAGGGGCTACTGCCCCCCACCCTGGGCTGGCCCTTTTCCCTGGCTGAAGGTTGTAAAGGTTCGGAGATGTGTGAGGGTCAGAAGGAACCTCCTTCTCCTTCCCTCTAGCACCAGAAGAGTTAATGCCTTCGTGGGGGACTCGGCTTTTTGGGAACACCGGTCACCAAGCCACCCCTTCCTGAGCTGGGCGAGCCCAGCCCGGAGCCGGGGGACGGTGGGCGAGCAGGGGGCACATGGGGCATCAGGCACCGTGCTGGGGGCCGGGCATGGCC
>NW_010423499.1:0-294 GCF_000710305.1 Buceros rhinoceros silvestris
CTGCCTCGAGCCCCCTCCTCCCTGCCCCCAGCTCCCTGTGCACCCCGTCCCCGGTCCCCCCACCACCAGCTCCCTCCCTCCCTCTCTCCCAGCCCCACTGAACTCCTGCAGGCCATGGCTTCCAAAATACTCCTCGCTTTGCTGGTGCAAAGCCTCATCCTGCTGTATTGGGTTGGTCC
Source organism: Buceros rhinoceros silvestris (assembly GCF_000710305.1). NCBI lineage: Eukaryota > Metazoa > Chordata > Aves > Bucerotiformes > Bucerotidae > Buceros > Buceros rhinoceros. Next base: position 180 of record NW_010423499.1, read on the forward strand.
TGATGAGCTGGATGAGGCCCCGTGCCAGCACATGAGGGAGCGTGAGGAGCTGCTGAGCCAGGAGACACCTCGGCTGCTGCCGGAGCTGGGGCAGGGGAGCCACAGCAGCCCCGCC
>NW_010423499.1:451-757 GCF_000710305.1 Buceros rhinoceros silvestris
GGGAGCCCTGCCCTCTGCTGCCTCACCGCAGTGGCACATCTGGGCCATTGCTGGAGTTCTGGTCCTGCTCTTTGGGCTCTGCTGGTGGCTCCGGAGAAGGAGCCGTGCGCCAGAGTCCAGCAGAGAGGTGGAGAGCTCCAGAAACAAGGAGGATACAGGGAAGCAAGAAGAAAACCCCAATGCTGCAATGCACGTGCGGAGACATCTGTGCATGCGTAGCCTGGACCTGCCAGTGTCGTGCATGACTGTGATGAATGATCTTCTCAATACCTGCCAAAGAATTTCCAAGAAAGGTTTCTTCCCGGT
>NW_010423500.1:0-2379 GCF_000710305.1 Buceros rhinoceros silvestris
GCTGTGTCCGGGCCGGGCGGCTGCTCCGAAAAAGCGCCGGTGTTTGGGTTGGCTTTTTAAAGACCACGGTGACTGCAGAGGGACGTCTCCTGTCTGGGTTCGTGCACATCGCGGTGCCGAGCAAAATCCCCCCTCGGGGCGAGCTCACGGCGCTGCCCGGCCCTTAGGGAGTTTCTGGGTGCAAATGGAGCTTTTTTTCTTCGTTTTTAGAGAAAGTTCTTGAATTCGGAACTTTGTTTTGCATCTAGTTACTGTAAACAAATCGGTTTGTGACGATGTCAGCGTGGTGGAAGGGAAAAACACAGGGATGCTGTCGGTATAAAATGGTTATTTTAGAAAAATATATGATTGTTTCCTTTAGAAAGAAATACTTTATTGTGGTGATTTTTTGAGGAGGGGAATGTTTGCTGCAAAACATGGCAGTCACAGGATGCAGGTGACAGGTAGAGTGAAACTGTGAGAACAGGTTTAACGAAGGGGTGTGACGGTCAGAACAGAGTGTGAGTAGTGGATGATAACGCTGAATAAATAGCTGGACTTGGTCTTCAGCACTACTGAAGAAAGGTTCCAGTGGAACGACAACACGTTCCGAAGTGACAACAAGGAATTAATTTGCATAATGAATAATTAACTAATGGTACTTATCACTGGAGGGGAAGTTTGAGGTGAGAGCTGGGTCGGGCACTTGGAAGCTGCGGTGGATCACAGGCTCCCGCCGAGGCTGGCTGCTGGGGCTGGGTACTGGCCCTTGCCAGACCTGCTGGCGTAAAACAATGTTATGACAATTTAAAGTAGATAAAAGAGAAAGAAATGGAAGTCTTGGCATCCCCAGTTTCACTGAAATGGGTGCCAGAACTGCTGCGTGGGAAGGTTGGGACGTACCAGTGCAGAAAGTCGAGGTGTTGGGAGTCCCTTTGCTTGCAGCAGGGTGCAGGCTGGGCTGGGGTCTCTGGGGAGCAGAACACTCTGACGGGACAGGGACACTGAGTGGGTGCTGAGCGGAGCTCTGCAGTTGCAGCACGTACTAGACAATTTAAATTTTGAGAGGACTGTGCGACGCTGCTTTCCTCAGCTCATGCCTGATCAGGGGGAGACTAGAACACCGTAAGATGGTATTGGACTTCCCTGGGGTTAAGGTTGGGCTTCTGAGCTACAGAACTGCTTTGGGTTTATTGAAGCAATAGATGTTTAAATAGGAAAGCGATGGCGATGACTGAACATTCAGTTTTATAACTAGTTAGTCTCCAGACTTGAGAAAATTTTGAAAACTTAACTAACTTGCATGTTGGCTCTGTGACGTAATGGTGATTGTGGAGCCTGCCCGGTTTACATGACCCCTAAAAGTAGGGGATTGCGCAGTTGTTATTTACTCGGGGTGCTGAGGAAAGATACGCTGCAAGGGGTTTCTTGGTCTGATACATGATAAAGTAAGAGCGTGTGTTTATTGTCCTAGTTCCTTAGAGACACCATTGGACTGAATTTACTTGGAATGGTGGGTGGGGGTGTGAGTCCAGGGGTGCCCGTGGGCTGTGAGGCAGTCAAATCGATGGGCAAAATTGGAGCATTTTGTGAGCAGCTGGTCATTCTGTGGGTGAGGAAGCAGCGCCAGAGCTGTCTGGTGAAACTCGGCCCCACTGCAGCGACAGGTATGGTTCCCATACCTCCCCTGCACTGCGCCGGGAACAGCCTGGTGTTGGGATGTCCTCTGATCTCCCCACCAGATCCTCTTCTGTGCTGGCTGTCTCAGCAGCGTGAAGCACAGCTGTGCCACGTGCCAGCCAGGCTCCAGTGTTGCGTTTTCTGGGCTGAAGGCTGTATTCGCTGATAGCGAATGTGGGACAAGGCCAGTTTGGGTGTATCTGACAGCCTGGACCCTCCTAGGCAGGTGTCTGTCTGCCTTCTTCACCCCCATGGTGGAGGATGGGGTCTGGTAGATGAACTAGAGAATGAGTAGTATCTGTCTTCAGGAGTGTCAACAAAGCAGATTCATTAGTGGAAGCAGAGAATTTTAATTTAAAATTTCTCTGGTATATTATTAGCTAATTGTGGAAGTAATCCTAATCATAATTCAGAATAGTCTTTACTCAGAGGTTTCTCTGTAGGCAATCAGGGCCAAGAAGTCACTCTCCCGCTGCCTTGCTGCGGTGGTCTGCGGTGTCATGAGCTCACCCTGCTGAGATAGGAGGTGGTGAGAGTGCAATCCTCACCAGGACATTGGAGCAGGTTTCAGGGGTGCTCTGTGGGTTCCTGGGGTGCCCGGCCATGGCAGCAGCTGTGGTGTGGGCATTTCGGGAGTGCTGGAGCTGCAGGCACGGCTCCACACTGGGCTGTGGCAGCGAAGGGCACCCACCCTCTACTGGTGGGGGCGCGCTGGAAGGG
>NW_010423500.1:2462-11413 GCF_000710305.1 Buceros rhinoceros silvestris
GGCCCCCAGCCTCTACTGGTGGGGGCGTGCTGGAAGGCATGGAAAAACTGAAGGGGTTTTGGCTGATTTTTCTTGAGACTGAAAATGCAGTTAGTTCATTCCGCTTTGGGAGGTTCAGATAAAAAGAGATAAATAAGTGTGAATCAAGCTGCTTCAAGCCTTAAACGTAGACGTTCATTTTCACTTTCGGAGAGAGGTTAATTTTGTTTTGCATTGCTCCACCTCTTGAATTCTGTTGCTTCACTGGGTATTGGATGCTGTTCATCATTTATAGCATTACTAGGTAATAATGACTGAGTTTATCTGTAGTCTGCTTCCTGTGGCGAGGCCAAGAATTGAATAAACTGATGTTTTTAGACGCCTCTGTGACAAATACCGTGCACTGACAAGCATTTGAAAGTAGCAGGTGCTGCTGTTGGTTTCCTTTAAAAGCTGTTTTGCATGGAGGTTTCTGGTGCTTGTCCGGTTTGCATGTCTCAGGAGCACTGAAAATACTGCTTTCCAAAATTTCCTAGTAGGGACGATGCTGCTGAGAAGACTCTGCTGTCGCTGACTGCAGCTGGTCCTCTGAGGGCATTCAGGGGACTGGTCCAAGGGCTGTTCTGTGGCCGTGGCAGTGTCCCTTTGCATCACTTTGCATCCCTGCGCCGGGGCAGATCTGACTTAGAGCCCCTGTACTTGGGAAACCTGGGAAGTAAATTGTGAAGGCCAGGAGCTGGCGGTGTGTTGCAGCAAACTGCTGAAGCTATCACTAAACCATCTGAAGGGTGTTGGTCTGTGGGACCATTGCGGTGGTTGCCCAAAGGAGACGGATGGTTAAAGCTGCATGGTTTCATCGTGCTGTCCTGGATGGGTTCTCTGGCCATGGTAAAGGTTCTGACGTGTGGTGTAGATGAAGAACTCCTGGCCAGTTCAGATGAAAACACATGCTCTCCTCTGGTTTTATTTCCTCTAAGTACTTGTTTGATTCTGCTACTTCAAATTTAATGCAGGGGTGGTAACAACACAGGAGTGCCTGTAATTAGGAGGATGAGCCTTGGCATCTCTTGATGTCCGGAACAGAGGATGATTGCTGCTTAGGAACTGCGCTAATCAGCGGCCAACATCTTCCTTCTAATAGCCCCAACACCGAGGAAGTCACGTGTGCAGGACGGTAACAGACACCTTGCAGTAGCTGTTCATTACTTTCAAAGGCTTAATACGTGTTTGCCTTTGCCTTGTGCGCATCCTAAATGCAAATGCTGGGAAGAGGTGATTTTGCTTGTTAACATAAAACTGCAGCAAAAGTTGTCCCTTTTTGTTGTCATGTTTTTATGTTTTTAGCTGAAGCAAGGAAGACTTCTGTAGCAGTGAATATTTATCCAAAAAATTCCCGCAGCCGCTCCTGTCCAGAGGGAGTTTAACCGTGGTTGCATTTTGTATGTTTTTATGATGGTTTTCTGGTCTAAGTGAGGAAGGTCACTAAGGTCAGGGATCAGATGTTGCCTGAAATGATCTGGTTTTATGCTGCCCTTTGTTTGTAGAGCGGTGGCAGGATAACCCTGCAGGCAAATGTGCAGGAGCTGCCCGAGGGCTCAGGTATCTGCCGGGGTGCAAGGAGAGCTGGGCCGTTCAGAGCCCGGGTTCTGGTTCATGGTTGGGTACACCTGGCACCTGGAAGGTGTGGGAGCTGGCCGAGTTTGGCTGCTCCCCCGGGGACTCCTGAGGACAGGTCTGTGCTGCCGGTTGCAGCCCCGCGCAGGGCACCGGGGCGGGCAAGGGCTCCAGGGCTTTGCTTTGCCTTCATGTGTGGTGGTCCCCACTGTTTGTGTTCCTTACGGATTACAGCCTTTTATTATTGTTTTATTAACAATTATATATTGTAACCTTAGTTTCCCAAATAATGCAGCAAAGTAAATATTTCCTTCCTAGTACCTCACAGTTATTTACTGAAAGGATAAACATGTGAATGGTTTCCTATTGCTGTCCTCGGTGACATTCGGCGTCTGTCTGCCGTGGATATGTGCCGTCGTGATTCCCGTTAGTGTCCATGAGAGTTTGCAGCAATTAGCAAGGGAAGAGAAGGGATGTTAAAACTGTGTCACAGTTGTGATGAAACTGAAATACATCCCAAGATAAAAAAATACAGACTTCATGTGAAGCCTTGAGAGGCAAAGGTTTTGCATGTGGTGTTCTCTAATGGCACGTGGCTCCTGGGAAGGATGTTCCAGAGAGCAGTTGGTGTCACTGCTTCCCATTCCACCTTTGGCAGTTTGTGCAGGACAAACATCTTCCCCGTTGCTTTGCTCGGAGAATAAACCAGTGACGAGTTGTTTTACACTGTTATGTGTGTTCAGAACCTGCCGTCAATTTTCCCGCTCTGTGGCTGAGCTGAAATTTCTCCTGTAGCTTCCGTGGAAGCAACAGGAGCGCGACGGCAGCAGGGCTGGGCTGGGTGGAGACACGAGGCTGCCGGTGCCCCTCGGGCTGTCTGATGGTTGTGGGCGGGCTTGATGTGTGCTGACCACAGGGAGAACTCCAGCCCTGCGCCGGGGGAATTGCTTTGCCTCTGGGGTAATCACTTTTTAAAAAATGCCTGCTTGCTTTCAGCTGTGAAATAGTCCGTGTTTCAAATTACGTGCCTATGCTGCGCTGGTGTGGAAGAGTATCTGTAGCTGAAATACCTTTATTTTGCTAGGAACACTCTCTTCTAATGGACCGTAAAGAAAAAAGGCAGAGTTTGCAGTAGATACAATCTGTCCTCACTGAGGTCTAGCATAAGCTCTCACTAAATGTGGCTTGAATTTTCAGTGGGATAATTGCTGTTTGGTGTTAATGAGGAACAGCAGCAGCAGTTGGTGAGGTGACAGGGTGCTGCTGTCGCTAGGATGCTAAACAGTGCGCTTCGAGGTCAGTTTCGCTGCAATCTCCAGAGTGCACGGCAGAACCGAGGGGGCCAGGACGGAGCGCAGCACCGCTGCCTGTGGGTTTGGGGTGGCCGGATGCTTGGTGCGATAAGCCCAGTGTGTGATTGGCATTAACCCAGCGTGGGGCACGGGTGCTGGCTCAGCCCCTGGGTCTGTGTGTCATTCTGCAGCCCCCCAACCGCCTGGAGCTGCCGATGGCTGCTGGCCAAAGTCAGAAAGCGGGTGGCTGCCTGGGCTGCTCCAAGGACCTTGGGCCCCTGGCAAATATGCCAAATACTTGTTTTCACAGAAAAATATTTTGCGTAAACACACAAGCTGTGTATTGGTGGCTGAATCGGAATGAATTTCAGCACAGTAAAAAGAAGTAAGTTCTGGGCGAACTTCTGGGTGAAGGTGTGTCTGGTCATTTGGTGTTTTGAGCGGCGGGCTCTCACACAGCCTGCCATCGCCAGCCCAGCCGAACGGAACTGGCTTTGTCAGTTCTCCCCTGGAATTCAGCAGTGGCAATTTCAGCCTCTGCCGGCAGCCCAGGTTCTGCTGAGGAGCGTGCCATGCTGCTTGCCCCTGACGAGCCTGCTGCTGGAAAAGGCTATTTTTTCGCTGACGTACTTGTTGGTATCGTTACGGTCAGAGTTGGTTCCTACAGAAGCACGTCAGTCTTGCGTGCAGCAGCACAGAAAAAACCGAAGAGCGCTCACTGAATTTCCCCCTTATCTCACTATACCATATTTTACGTATCTTGTAGGGAGATGTTTTGTTTCTACGGTTTCAGACTTCGTGTTTCAGAAGATTAATAGACTTAGCAGCCCTGTTTGCTAAGCTCGGTGATGATAACAATGTAATAAGTCATGAGACGGTCACAGATCATCTGGCAAGGCAGAATATGCCTTGGGCTTGCACTTGGAGCAGGTATTATTTGGAGAGAAAAGTAAAATATCGAAATCATTATAAATAATGTGTCCTAGCTTGGGTGGCTGTAGAAGAGCCTGCATGGGAAGCTCAGTTGATGGCGTCTGCTCTCACCCTTTCTACATACCCATAGACCGGGAGAGACAGCGTTTATGAAGTACATGTATGGTATTTAATGCGGCAGGCACGGAGCACTGAGCTGTTCCTCCGGCCGGGTGCGGGTGCCAGCAGTGTGGGCTGGAGGAGCGGCAAGCCGGAGCCCGGGCTGCCGCAGTCCGCACTGCTCGGAGCAGAACGGCTCCACACGTTCCTGCTGTGCCAGTGGCTCCCACATGAGTGAGAACGGCTGCGAGCGGTGAGTAAGGCCTCGGGAACCCAGAGCATGTGTGGGCGCTGGGCCCAATCCTACTGCCAGAGACATTAATGAGAATTTTTCCTTCTAAAAAAGGGAGAGCGATCAGAGCTGCTCAGCTCGGCCCCGCATGGCCCTCGGCCTCCTCCCTCAGTGGTCCTTTAGCCCCCAGCTCTCCCCTTTGCGCAGGGAGGTGATGGTCCATGGGTGCGTGGCCGAAGCCCACCATGGGTCAGCCCGCAGCGGGTGTGGGATGGGAGCGTGCTGCCGACAGCCCTTTAATGCTGGCATGGCAGTGACGTGTCTCCGCTGCAGTGACGCCTGCACGGTGTTCCTGGAGATAAGCTTTTCTTTTGAAATGAAGTAAATTGCCGTAGGAGAAAACAAAGTTTGCTGTGTTAATTGGATCTAGATAGAGCCGAGGTCTCAGCCTTTGAACTCCACGCTCCCCGGGGCACTGCCGAGGAGTGTGCAGGCTCCAGGAGCTCACTGAGCCAGGCAGATATGTCAAGTTTTCCAAGCGGGTTGCCAAGCTGAAAGCAGCAGTAATTAGGCCTGGATTCACCCGAGAAAGTATGTGTCGGTGCGCGCAGGTGCCTGGGAGCTGGTGCTCCAGCGCCTGCCCGGTGTGCTGGCGGAGGAGCGGGCTGGATGGTGGCTGCTCTGGGGCTGGCTGTGCAGGACCACTCGCCCTTCCTCCTCCTCGCCCATCACCGAGGGTCAGTGCTTGCTGGCCCAGCTGACACAGGCTATTTTGGGATGGCTGGTGCCATTTGGCTTCCATGGAAGGAAAGTCTGTGCTGATAAATCCAGTGTGGTTTACTTCTGAGAATGAAACTCTAGTGTTTTTTTCTGTGACTGTCTGAAGCTTGGAAAGAAAAATCTGAAGAAAAAATGTTTCTTCCAGTGTCCGAAAGACTTTATTAGTGCCTGGGCAGCATTCTCAGCTTCGCGTGATCCCTTCTGGTTTTCAGCAAAACCCTTTCCACTCGTAATTTCACAGGGGAACCCTTCAGTGCTCGGTACGTAGGCAAAACTTGAACTGGCTGTGCAACATCTTTCACAAGCAGTGAGAAATCAAAAGTAGTGAGTCTGTGGTACTGATAGCGTAATTGTGTGCTCCTCAGCTTTTTGATGTGTACCAGTTAAAAATGTTCTTCTGGGAGTTCACTGGCTGCTCTGACTTAGCTTGGTAAACTGCTTTGAACAGTCCCTGGGAAAATATCTCACTTGCATTTTATTGAGCTCCTGTATTTATGTGCAAATATATTCCATAAATAAATCTTCAATGATGGGATTTTTTTTTTTTTTTGAAAGGAGACGCAGCTCTGTTCAATTCTTCTAGTTAAATACAACTATGGAGGCAACTGAAGAACTTGAACTTCATTCACTCGTTTTTCTGCATGACTGACAAAATCATTGCTTTGGGTTGGTTTGTTTTGTTTTCTACAACTTCCAAGCATTCTGTGTTTAATCACCATTTTTATAAACATTGCTTTTTCTTAAATCTTTTTGGAAGCTCTTTTCCAAATTTTCCATGTTTTTTGTGTAAGAAAGAAAATAGACGAGAGGCTGCAGAACTGGCACTGAGCGCGAGTGACACCATTAGACAGGCTTGAGCACTTTTTTGTGTCGGGTTTTCATGCAGCACCATTCTCCAGGCATTCCTTTGGATTGTTTAAAAATGAGAATGTTTAAAGTAATGCTGGTGACAGGGCTATAACCTGATTGCTTTAGTTAACTACGTGTCTGAAGATTTTGGTCCACACCTCTGGTCCTTCAACGTGGTGATGTTGGTGTTTTTATTCAGTCATAGCAGAGGCTGGGGGGAAAGTGATGCGTTTCTACATTGCGTGAACATACAGAGGCCATTTCTTCCTCATGAGAAACTAGTAGGGATTTGAAGGCTATGTGTTCTGCAGTTTGGCACCGCTTGGGCATGGAAAAGGCTGCCTGTGGTGTGAGCAAAAGGGACACAGTTCACACATCGGGGAATCCATGGACAAAGCGAGCATTAGCAAAATTCACCACCAAACCCAGCTCCCTGCTCCCAACAGGGGCCCTTAGTGGGCCGTTTCTCAGGATTATTGCTAGCTACCTAAAGACCATGATTCAAGATGAGCAAGAGTAATCATTAATTCCAGCAAATACAGATTCAAAATGGTCTTAAAGACGTTTTTCACTTCTTTCCTGAAATAAAGCCTACTCATTCAGGTTTTGTTATTTCTCTTTAATAGCAGTGACTAATTGGGAGCTTTTCCCTGACATCCAAAGACACGTGTATTTATCTGGCTTAGGTGAGATTGTTCACAACGCAGAATTAATCACAGCACTAAGCGTTTCTGTGCTGCTGAGTGGCACACGTGTAGTGGTCTGTTCTGTCAAGGGAAGTGTCTCCTAAACTTGATCCGTTTTGCTGTGTACTGAATTAGTGCATAACAGTTGTCTTGGGTGCTCGGATGGTGATGGAGCATAGAGCTAGAAAAAGACGTTCTCTAGGATTTAGGTTCTTAAATAATGAAATTATTTTAGATTCATTTTATTTTCTGTGCGGGAAGGATAGGACTGATAAATATAAATTAAATATAAGGCCAGAATGTATTAAACCATAGAAAATACAGAGTTTTGGGATTACGATTCTTGGAGAAGCAGAAAGCTTTGAACTGAAATGCAGCTGGCTCTATCTCCTGTCTTGCAGGAGATGCTGGGGTAGTTTTCCAGCACTGTTGTGGCCTTATGATTCATGTTAACAGGAGTCGGGCAGCCACATCCTCCTGCTGCTCTGGCCATCCCAACTGTGGCAGTCTGGGCTGATTTTGGAGGCACGGCTCCCTGGGGTGCCAGCTCAGCACTGCTGGCGGCCCTCCTTCAGTCCCTCCTGCATTGGTGACCCCATTGTCACCCGTTCCTCTGTAATGTTCTCACCCTTGGAGAGAAGCATGTGATTGTCACAGCACTGCCACAGCTCTCCATTCCCGAGCTCGCCATCGAAACCCGAGTTCTGCCTTGCTGCCGAAAGCGGAACTCTGGCTAATGTGTTCCTCATTATCTGTGTCCGTGTCCTGTTCTGTTTGCCCTCAAGTCAGGTGCGGGATGAAGCAATCCACGTAATTATGACTTCATTTCTCCTCGCAGGAGCACGGCTGCTTGTGCAGCAGGCAGCGGGAAGGTGCTCCACACACGATTATTCACATAACGTAACTCATGGTTATTCAGCTAACAAAGCGACCGCCGTGTGAACGGGCAAGGACTTTGAGATTTGGAGTTTGGTGATGGGGGAAACACAGGAGGGGATGCCTGGACCAGGTTAGTGAGGCTAAACGTAGGAGCTTGTTGGCTGGAGCAGATGCTATTAGTAATAAATCGATAATAATGTGAGTACTGAGCATGTATGTGCTGTAACCCTTCAGGCGCTCACCAGAGCGGCCTCGCCAGACTCATTTTGCCCACTGCAGGGATCTATTTCTGGGGAAGGAGAAAGCCACCCTTTGTGGCCAGGGCCAGGTGGCACCTGCTTTAGGAAGGGAGGTGAAAGACAATAGAGCTGATGGTAAAAAGCGGGAAGTTCTCTAGAGGTAGGTTTAATTTAGAACCATAGCAGTAAGATGGTGCCAGGATTTTGCCCCTCGCTGTGCCGTAGATGTTAAGGCATCTGACCTGCAAGAAGCTCAGCTGGGAGTCTGCTGCATCTCTCGCGAGTCAGAGCTCCTCCAGGTCACTTTTCCTCCCTGAAACCATCAGCATCAGCGGAATTTGACGTTACAGGGAAGCGGTTGCTTCCCTTGCTGAGTCATGGATGTGGCTTTTTTCTGTTGTAGTTGTTATCATGGATGATGCTAATAATCATGCTATGTATAAAATGTTATGTGTATATATTTGTATGTACACATGGGTACAGCTGGAAATCACCTGTCAACACGAGAGTGTTTTTCAGGGGTGTGTTGCTGTCCTTTCTGCCACCATTACAAGAACCTCCCAGTTTTCAATCCTGGTTGTGGCACTCATCCTGAGGTTCACCGTGTGGCTGTATGCTTGAGGAAAACACCCCAAATGGGTGAAATGAGCCTTTCTGGTGGCGGGGGACAGCGTGGGATGGGCACCTCAGGGTGACTGCACCCTGTGCTGCCCAGAGGAGACACTGGGTTTGTGGGAGGCTGGTTCTGGAGGGAGGCTGGTGACATGGGTTGTCTCACTCCTCTCCTGAATCACTTGGCTTATGTACGTTTGCAGTTAATTGAACAAAATGTCTGAGATGTGCAAGAGTTTGATTAATAAATAGCTCTGAACTTTTTGGAAGGGTCCGTAGTTATTTGGCTATGGCTTCTCAGATGTCTTTGTACAGAAATGCACTGTTTAAAATTAACATTAATTAGAACAACTACCTGAGACTGGTTGTAATAAAAAAGCTTTCGGTTAATCAGTTTGTTTTTTAAAAACAATACTTCTCAGAGTTTGACATGAAATCACTAGATTACTCTTATTTTTAAAGACAAACAACTTCTTTTTAAAATTGTGTGGGAACTATCAGGTTTTTTATGGTTGAAATTCTCCCATGTCAGGATAATACAGAACTTCCTATTTCTGACATAGATAATGTAAATGTTATGGTAGAGGAATTATATGGAAACAGTGTTTGAAACTTCAGTGCTGTGGAGGGGTACGTGAATGCTTTGTAATACGGAAGTCAGCGGGGAAATGGGCTAAATGCATGGTTGTCCTTCCTGCCATTTTGTGTCTGGCGTACCAGCCGAAGGAGCTCGATGCTGGCTCCGCGGCACACCCCC
>NW_010423500.1:11451-16108 GCF_000710305.1 Buceros rhinoceros silvestris
TTTTGTGTCGGGCGTCCCAGCCGAAGGAGCTCGATGCTGGCTCGTGGACACAGCCCTGTCTGGAGACAGCCGCTGACCTTCCTCTGGGTGAGTTTGGAAACAGCCATCCATCTAACGCTGCTGTCACTAATGACGACTCTGCATGACTCTCGAGTCCCTGGCTCTGTAAAGGAGATCCATCAATACCCTGGGTCACAAAGAAAGAGAAATTTCTACAGCCATACTTCCTGACTTGCAAGTTTTTTTTTAATTACTGTAATAATGGTTCATTCACAACTGTCTGCCCTTCAAAGGAAGGGAGGTTTATGGGACTGCAGAATAACTGTCTTGGAAGTAGCATTTCTCTAATTAATGCAAAGGAGGGAAGGATTGAGCATGGGATTTGTGCGCAGGTGCCATTACCCAGTTGGTAGGAATTGGTTTGTGTTTTGATTTGGGACATAAATTTTGGAGAACTGATTTCAAGGCAGTGCCTTATTCCTGCACGCTGCAGTAACGTGTGCGCAGTTGGGGGCCTGCGATGACACGTTGCCTCTTTTTTTGTTATGTATCCAGTTTTTGTGACCTGAGTGCACTCGGATGTGTTACATTCCGACGTAATGTCACAGTTCGGTGTTTCTGCTAAAGCGGTTTCAGAAGCTGTGAAATACACTCAAGAGACAAACACGGCTGACGGGGATCTGCTGGAGAAGCCCACTGAAGTCAGTGGGAGGTTGCGTTGCCTTCCCAAGCAACGCTCTCAGAGCTAAAGCAGTACAGAAATAACCTTTAAAACACTACTACTAGTACTACTGTTACTAAAACTATGGGTATTATATCTGGGTCAGAGAAGTAGTGCTGGCAGGTTTTTTGCAAATCCAGTGTGGGTCTTGCTTAGTAGTTGAATGCTGAGATGTGCTTGTAGCTTTACTGAGCTGTGCTGAAGTTGCTGGGCTGTGAGCTGTGCCTTAAACAGTGCCGTGCCCGGGCATCCCCTCCTCCCAGCTGCCTTCGCACTCTGCTTTCTCTCATAGAATCACAGAATCATCTGCTTGGAAGAGACCTTTAAGACCATTGAGTCCAATCGTTCCCCCTGCACTGCCGGGGTCCCTGAACCGTGTCCCTCAGCACCACGTCTACATCTCGATATACATAACAGTACGAAGTTGAGAGAGGGGTCTTTTTGCTGTCAGGTGCTGCCGTACGGGTGTAGTAGGTGCAGCACCTACAGAGCTGGGGCACAAGACCGGCTTGGATTGTTCAGTACTAGTTCACTAACGGATATTTTTCTTTAACCAATCCTTCACTGTTACATGGCCAAGATGTTAATTAGCTCATTGTTTCTGCTTAATTTTGTGACAGTGCTATAATTATATCCCTCAGTTGTGCCATGAAGTAATTGCTGCATCCTTTCCAAATTTTGTGTTGGGATACGTTATTGGTAAACTCTGAATTTGGCAGTTGTGAAAACACTGTGAGGCAGTCAGTAATTTTTTTATTTCTTTATTTCAAAGACAGCCACTTGGCAATTCAGGCTTTGAGACTGTACCGTCAGTGTAAACAGAACATTGATGTTATTCCATTTCCTATCTCATTAGAGTCATCGTCATGAGGACGGATTCACTATGTAATTAGCTGTTCTTGCTGACAGGTCTCATGTCATGGAGACCAGCATTTTCAGCCTCTGCTTTCCCTGAGCGTAAAAAGAGCATCCGTCACTGCCACGCTCTTGTCTGGGTTGTGCTTTTTGCCTTCCCAGCATTATCTGTCTTTCTTTCTGAGATACAAGTGTGAGTTGTGATAGAGAAGACACTGCAAATCGTCCCACAAATCCAGGTATGGGACGAGCGAAAGCAGTGGCTCTTTGGGAGCAGTTCCCAGTGTGGCAAGACGCTTCTTTCAGGCACCTCATTTTTGTGTCAAAGACTGTACCAAGAAGAGGAGGAGGAGGGAAAAACATGTCATTAACCTGGCTGTACAACATTTCTATCTACCAATTTTAACGGGAAGTAATAAAAACGGAACTGATGTGATCAGAAGCCATCGTCACAAGGTCCTCTGGGTGCTAGTTTCACTTTCTCAGGCCTTCCCAGATAACCTTTCCATGATTCAGAGGACCACTGTCATCTCTCTCACCCTCCCAGGGAAGGCTTCTCAGAGTTATTCTTCCTTTTTTCCTGAGAAGCACTTTCTAATTTGCTTTCAGTATTTTTAGCTGTATTTTCCTGTATTTTAGCTGTATTCCCAGTAATCACTGGAGGCGAGGTGGTGCTCTGGCCAAACTGATGTTGCAACATTCCCAGGACAAGTAGCAAACGCTTCCAGCTTTCAAAAGGTGAAGTTCAAAACTCAGCTGTGGATTGAGAACAGCCCTTAGTACTGCGTGGCCTGTGAGGTGGAGTCGGGAAACTGCCAGCCCCCAAACAGAGTTTAATTAAATTAAAAACATAGTAAAATTAATAAAAAGGAACTCATGTGCTTTCCTGTCCTCTTGCTATGGTCCCTCCCTCTGGATTTGTTGCAGTCTTCCCTGGCTCATCAGGGACAGCCCAGAGACAGACATCCCGTGTATCTGCTGGGTTTTTTGCAGACAGAGTGTCCTTCAGTATTTGGAGACTCCTTATTGACTTGGAGTATCCCAAGAGAATGTCAGAGTGAGGGGAAAATAGTTTATGCAGATAAAAAATTATAATTCTATGCTAACATCTTTATTTAGTGAAGGCAACCTTTGGTCTGAAGGCAGTCGTTATTTTTGCTGGAAGGCTATTTTTAGAGCTGACATTTCTGGCTGCGTTTTCAGGTAGGTAACAAATTCTGACAAAGCAATTTTTCCTCCAGTAACTGTGCAGACAAAATACACATCCAGCGTTTCTTCGCATTGGGCAGATTTACCTCTGAGGCACCACAGCTCCTTGGGGTAGCACTTTTCGTCTTGTAGCTGGCAGCCCGGAGAGCGAAGGGAGAAATGCCACCCAGGTTAATGCAGTTACAGACGTGTCACAGACCTCCATGGGAGCAGGATTTCACTGCCACGAAGTGGCTGGTCCGGTACCAGTAGAAAATCTCTTACAAAGCTGGGAGTAAAGCATTGCTTACCAGCAGGATTACTCCTTTCACTGCTTCGGAGAACAGCAAGTGGTTTTAATCTGCTTGCTTTGTGTGTGGTGCCTTCATGGTGCCTTTCTCTCATCATTAGGGGTGACTCCTCTTGTAATGAGAGTGAAATCGAGTATCTTGTTTTGAAAGTGTGGCCTTTAACTTGCTTTGCCTTTAGCGTGTAAAATACATCCATTGCTGCTCTAACTCTTGGTGTTTGGAGAAATCGATGATTGGTATGGACTGTCCACCAAACCAGTGAACAAGAGAAGATTTCAGAGCTTGGTGGCCGAGCTCTCACCGCCTGCACTGGCATCGCCCTCTCCTGGGGGTCTCACAGGGGATAGACATCAGTTACAAACCAACACTCAAAAGTCATTGTTTTGTGCTGTGCGAGAGCAATGGTGGGAGGAAGCAGATACACCTGTTGCCTGTCTCTGTGGAGGATGAGGATGAGTTGCAGTACACCCAGGCCAGAGGCTGGGTGGTGTGTCTTAGGCTTCGGAAAGCTCTCTGATGTGAAGGGCAGTCCTGCGTGAGGCAGCTGGGGACCGGGTGAGCCCAGTGGCCTGTGGCTGAGGTGGGTTGTGCGCTTCCAAATCTGCTGATGCTCACCCGGGTCATGTGCTGTGGGGGGAGAACCACTTTATGGAATGAGTTGTCAAGACCTGAGTCTGCTGTATCCCCAAGAGGTGGTCAGGGAAGACTCTTTTAGTTTTAGCCAGTTGAAGCAAATAAATGTCTGTGTTTAGCTGTTCACAGCTACAGTGAGTGCGTGCAAGTGAACCAATGCACGGTTGGTAGTCTCCTGCTAGGGTTAAAAATGTGGGTGTGATTACAAGTGTCCTGGCCAGGAAACCACGATGGCTGTTGCAATCCTACTGGCTGTGTTAGGTGCGCTTCACTGCTCCTGTAGTTTGTTCCAAGTGCTTAGTCCCTGGAAAAAGAGTAGTGGTAGATTTCCCTGTCTCCTTTTGCCTCCAGCTGACCTGTGCCACTTCCCAAGAGGTCTTTCTGGTGCTGCTTCAGGGGTGGTGGGAAATGGGAAGATGATAAAGCCAGGGTCTTTAGGAAGACAGGGCTGGGAGCAACCTTCCCGCAAATGTGGGCAGGTGGGATGCTGCTGGCCGAGGTCCCGCTGTCGGCATTGCCTGTGGGCTGGGGTGAGCACTGCCGTGAGGGCCCGTCTGCTCTTTGGAGATTCCCAGCCTGGGACAAGAGTTCTATTTATTGTATTTACACGTGGCACAGCTGGGCACCTGAAACCCCTCTTGGAGAAACCTCTGCTGCACCTCGGCATCTGAGGGGGAAGGTTCACCCCCTCGTTCCTGGTGTCTTTTTTAGCGAATGCTGTTTGTCAGAAGCTGGTCGTTCACCCGCAGTGCGTGGCTGGGAGGACAGAGAGCCCGGTGACGGTTCTCTTCTGCCAGGGGCAGCGCATATGTGCGGGCACGGCGCTTCCTGAGGTCTCCACGAATCCCGAGCGTTCGCGGTGACCCCGCAGGGACCGTGTCTCGGTGACTCAGTGACAGACGAGCGTTCCCTCGGGCAGACCGCTGTGGCACCGGGGCCGAGCCGCTCC
>NW_010423501.1:0-12075 GCF_000710305.1 Buceros rhinoceros silvestris
CGGCTGTTGCTGCGGGAGGTTGGTCCCTGTCGTTCCGTCCCCTCACTGTGGGGGCCGCCGCGGAAAGGAGAGGGAGACCGGCTCTTCTGTAGGGCCTTCAAGGCCCTTCAGGGCCTTCGTTCCTACCTCTGCAGGCGAAGTCTCCCTGGCAAACAACCGTAGTTTAAATGAGACGTTTTCTGGTGACGTTTCTGTTCCTTTAGCTCAGTTTGCTGTTGCATCCCCAAACTGGCACCCGTGGAGCGAGATGAGTAGGGACGTCAGGGGCAGGGGGTGTGCCCGCGGAAGAGGCTCTCAGGGGTGGCGAGGAGGATGGCGAGGTGGATGGCGAGGCGGATGGCGAGGCAGAGGACAGAAGGGAGAGTGCAGGAGAATCCCTGAAACTGGTAAGCAAGCTCTTGTGCTCCTACCTGTTTGCTGAAGCCATAATGGGGTTTTTGGCCTGCTTTTACACTAGGCACTTATAGGTCTGTGCCTCCTGTAGTCAAAAAAATCACCAAGACTAAAACTTCTGAAGTTTTAGTAGCAACATTGGCTTAATGTCCATTTCAATATTTTTTTTTTTCTAGTAAGAGTTCAACAAGTTCAATCAACGTTGGACCGGTTTATTCCCTACAAGGGCTGGAAACTTTATTTCTCTGAAGGTATTTTTTAGACCAAAATCATGTGTTACAAGTATTTTGTTCCATTTATTTTCTAGAACTGATTATGAGTAGAATATGCAGAAAAATAAGGGAAGAGTACCCGCCTGCTTATGCCTCTTGTAAGATGGAAGTGATTATTTGTGTCAGTTACTAACACAGCATGCTTCCCATTAGCTTATGCCGACAAGTCTCCTTTTGTCCAGAAGACTCAAGCCTTTGAGAAGTTTTTCATGCAGCGCATTGAGCTTTATGATAAGGTAAAACTAAAACAAAACATCCCACCCCAACAATGTAGCATTCCAAATTCAGTGTATTTCCTCCTTCAAAAAATAATCTGTTACGGATGTGGAATGTTTATGATGTAATTCAGGTGTGTTGTGTGACAATTTGAGGTGTGTTTTATAACCTAATGTTTTGCAGGATGAAATAGAAAGAAAAGGAAGTATTCTTGTGGATTATAAGGAACTAATACAAGACAGAGACTTGACGAAATCAATACCAAATATATCTACGGAATTAAGGGATATGCCTCAGAAAATACTGCAGTGTATGGGTCTGGCGATTCATCAGGTAAATAGGGTGTTCTAATACGTCAAATACCCTCAACAAAACCATAACCAACGAAAAAGAATCAGTGGAACTTAGGAAAAAGAAGATATTTGGGGTTTATAACGTAACTGCCCCTGTCTTACAGGAAATTACTGTTTATTTAAAACCCTTTCGTCTCTCCACCACTTCTGTATGGAGCACAAAATCAAGATTGCAAATGCTTTACTCTTGGTGCGTTTTGGTTATTCATTGTCAGAGCAGCAGACTAAAGCTAAATGTAGTTCTACAGGTTACTCGCCACTGGGAGGTCTAATTCCTGGGTGTTTCTTTAATAGGCTGTTAGTTACCTGTGCTGGATGTCCTGCCTCATACAGCAGAACCACAGCTGGTGGGTGAATGTTGAGCAGAGTCCAGAATTCCTGGCTCTGTCCGATGTCTTTTAAAGTGGCATTTCACTGCTTGTTGGCAGGCAAGTTCTCAGCTGTTCGTGCTTCAGTCAAATGAGACCCCACATGCTGACCGCAGCGTTAAAGATCAGTCTGCGTTCAGACGTCAGGGGAGGGGGGGAATCCGATTGCAGGGGATGGTGATCAGACTTAGTAGCAGATTGAATCCATGTAGCGTGGCATGCTGCACTTGTGCCTGCCTTTCTGCTCTGTCCAGGTGCTAACGAAGGACCTGGAAAGGCACGCTGCTGAGCTGCAGGCGCAGGAAGGATTGCCACTTGACGGAGAACCGATAATAAATGTGCCTCTCATTCATGCTAGGTAATGGGTGTTGGATATTTGGGGGGCTTTTCCCCCAGGAAGATCTATTTTGCTCCTTGTCTAACAGCAGTCAGTGTTCACGCGTGGTGCTGAGGCCTTACATAGTTATTTTATTGAGAGACTTGACTCTGTGGAGCTGTGCCAGGAGAACAGTCTGTGTTTTGCTTTTTCCTTCATCCTTGTGAAGAAAAAAGTGGAATGAAACCTGCTTGTAAGCTGAACAAACAGCTTCCAACTAGAAAGTCTCTTAAGTAGAGAAGTGACTTGGAACGACTGTGCTATGAAATATTTATTGATTAAAACAGCTGCTATTTAAGCTGCTGCTGTTTACTGGAGAAGTTGGGAAGGGATTATAAGCCAGCCTTTGGTTAGCCAAAGGCTGGTCTTTGTTGGGATGTGGATCTAGAGGGCGTGGCCATAAACCTCCGATGGCAATAACTATTACTGCTGTACAGGTGTTCTGACAGTGGTGCCTGAGGATGTGTTGGTTCAGATTTGCTTAAATCTGTTAAATGATTATTGATAGACTATTTCTAATTGCCTCTCTGCATCAGTGTTAACAATTGGTACAGAAATCCCCTTGTTGTTGGGTGTGGGATTTTGTTTGTTTGGGTTTGGCGGGTTTTTGTTCTGAATGGTAAGCTTGGAAAATGCTTCGCTTTTGTGTAGGGTTTACAACTACGATCCACTAACTCAGCTGAAAAACATTCGGGCCAACTGCTATGGAAAATACATTGCTGTGCGTGGCACCGTGGTGCGTGTCAGTAACATAAAGCCTCTGTGCACTAAGCTAGCTTTTGTATGTGGCACGTGTGGAGATGTTCAGAGCGTTCCTCTGCCTGATGGGAAGTATACTCTTCCAACTAAGGTAAGGTAAAGCCATTTAATTTCATACTTCTCCTGTATCTGTGGTGATTTGACAAAAAGCGGCATCGCTGGTATTAAAAATAAATTAAACCTTTAAAGCTTGATTAAACAATGGACACATCAGAAAAAAACTTCCCATGCAACTTTGTGTTACTTCATACCCTTTGTCCTGGAAAAAAATTGTTCTGCTGAAACAAAAGCAGTAGGTAGAAACTCCCTCAGATCTAGGAAAAAAATCTTTTCACTTCCACTTCACAAGTTCTGTTTAAGAAGCCTCCTCTACCCTGCTGCAGTGGTTTTCTATGCTTAGAGGGGTTTGGGTGTTTTGTGAGGTTTGTGAAGAACTTTCTATTTTAAGAATATTTTACCTGCATTTAAAAAGTCTGTAGGATGGTGCCCAGTTATGTTACCTGATGTTCTCAAGTGAAAAAGTATCTCCTCTGGAACATCTGCAAGTACTTAAAAAAAAAAAGAAATGAAAGGCAAACAAAAACCCACAACACAAAGCCAAACCAGAAAACACACCAACAAAGGAATGAAAAACCCCAACAAACACAGCTCCCACAAACACCACTCACCACTTCTCCCGCACCAAAAACTCAAACCAGTTAAGAGGATCACCCAGTTCAGCTGTACGTGCTCCAACCACTGAGCCAGAGTTCAAGTGGCTGTGCCTGACAGCTCTCTATTAATTAGGTATGTGCTAATTTGTAGCCCTAACTTCAGTACCTTTTTTCCTGAAATGGTGTTAATGAGTCATTTATTTGATTTCTCTTTTCTTTTTAAATAAGGCAATTTCAGATTACAGTTTTAAAGGTGGAGAATGAGTTAGCGTTACTGTTGTTACAGTGCCTTGTTCCGGAGTGCCGGGGGCGATCCTTCACGGCTGACAGAAGCTCTCCTCTGACCGCCACCGTGGACTGGCAGTCTGTTAAGTAAGCGTGTCTTTCCTTCTGCACAAAAATGTAACGCAACAGGGCAGGCACAAAGTGACAGGATGGCTCATTCCATGCTACACGGCGTCCTGTTCATAATCTTACTCTTCTTGCTCTTCAAAACCTGCGTTACAAAGCGGTTGTTTTATCTGAGCACCAGTATACTTGGTGTATTAAACCTAGCCAACATAATAGCTTTTTGGAAATTCCTTCCACCGTGGCTGAGCTCCTTGATAAATGTCCAGTTTGTGCTCTCTGCGGCTTTTCTTGGTCACTTCTCATTGCATCTATTTAATGATTCCTTTTAACGAGCTGCAAGTCAGCTAGAGAAGCCCTGCCAAAGTACATCGCTTAGCTGTGACAGTTGACTTGAATGAAGTACCCTTGAGAGTTAAAATCATAGTTTGAAGTGATATTGTCATTCTCCCCCACCAATGACAGCTAAATAAGTTTTTCTTAATGTTCTGTAATAAGTAATTTAAAAATTAATTTAAACCCTGTGCTGAGGCTCTCATCAGCATCTCTAGAGGGTGCTCTTTATCACAGCTTCTCAAGGATGGCCTGACTGAGCTGCAAGGAAAACTGTCAGCTGGAAGTGCAGAGCCAAAGCTGGAATCTTTTAAAGAACTTGTTAGGTGCCTTGTACAGCTATACAGAGAGTGAGTGACTGTTCTTGGCGTGCTCAGAGGAATTTACTGGGCTTTGCTCCAGTTAAAGTGCTGGTTAAGCATTCATCAGGGATACACTGTCTGACCTCCTAATCCTTGTGTATGAGGTCCATGTGAGTCCATGTACTGTACGTACTTCTACATGAACACGTTCATCGGTGCTAGAAAACCTGGGTTTCAACTTTGGTTATTATTTCTCGAGTTCAGTTATTGTCTTTCTGGGTCTTATCCATAATGTATACCCATTTATAGAAGCCCGACCTGACAAAGTCTGTTTCCCCAAATTCAGTGCTGCTGTTTCTAGACTTTATCAGGACATTTCTGCTGTGTCCCTTTCCAGTTTGGAAAGGATTGTTTGGCAGCACACAGCTGCCGAAACTGAATTGACAATGTTTTGCATGGAGTGGACGCTCACCTCGGGTTTTGCAGGGTGCAGGAGCTCATGGCAGATGATCAGCGAGAAGCCGGCCGAATTCCTCGTGCAATCGAATGTGAACTGGTTCAGGATCTCGTGGACAGCTGTGTCCCAGGAGATATGGTCACAGTTACAGGCATAGTGAAGGTGTCGAGCACTGAGGAAGGTAAATACACTGTCTGAGAATGCCTTTTTCCTAGGGTGGGGGTTTTCCCTAGCAATTACCTGAGACACACAACAGCCATCTCCCTTAGTGTGACCTCTCCATGTAAATGCATTAAGTGTCTATTTCTCCAGAAGTTCCCAAAGTTTTATAACGAGGAGTTACTCTGAAATGGTAAGAAAAATGTCATACCATTATGAAGGAGTAATATCTTAGTTCAGTCCTCCTTGGAGAAATTTTACAACTTACTTTTTTTCTTTTCCCCCAAAGTGGGGAAAACTGTCAGGCACAGCTGTGACAGAACAGATTGCAGAGAACTGCAGTAGTTATTTTACTGAGACCACACTGCTCAGCAGTCCTTGGGGGATATAGGAAATGATCCATTGTTAAGCTACGTGTTTAATTCTTCTGCACCATGGATATTTTTTCCTCTAAATATTGACTGGAAACATTTTATATTCAACTTTTATTACATTACTCTAGCCAAATAACTTAATTTCTGGAAAACTTCATTTATCCTGGGAGAAAATTTGCTCTTTATACATATGCATAATCCAGCAAAATATTTCAGGTACATGATAAATGGAGGGAACATAAAGAACAAATGTAACTGGAAACTAACTCACTTTGCACCAGTTTTGGAGAATGCAGCTGTTCAGTTCCTGAAGCATGAACCTCTTGCACATGGCTGTACTTAATAACCCTGTGCCATTTGTAAATAACATCAGTAGTTCATGATAGAAAAATATTTCTTCATCTCTTCTCAATTTTTCTACCAGGAGCTTCTAAAAATAAGAATGACAAGTGTATGTTCTTGTTGTACATTGAGGCAAATTCTGTCAGCAACAGCAAAGGACAAAACCCAAAGAATTTTGATGAGACTTTCCAAAGACCATTCATGGAGTTTTCCCTTAAAGACCTCTATGCTGTTCAAGAAATTCAAGCTGAGGAAAACCTGTTCAGGCTCATTGTGAAGTAAGTTGTACCAGACCTGACTAGGTCTGGGATGAGGCTGCTGAATCAGCATGATCACCTTCGGACAAACGCGACCCCAGTCGAAGCTGTGAAACGTCTAAGGCTTCTGCAACAGATCATGGTGGTTTAACAGACTGCAGTGGGCAAGGGGTTTGGGAGGAGGTGTGAAAGTGTTGCAGCAGGGGTGTGAGGACTTTGGGAGGGTTTTAAGGATACAGAGAAGTTACCAGTGGTTTAGTTCAATCCTGAGGTGGAATGCTATGAGTTAAAAACAATTAATTAATTTTGTTCCTCTGAGTAAATTCAACTCACGAGTACTGTTTTGTTCTCTGCTTTTCTGCAGCAGAGGAAAGAGGTGCAAGAACTGAGCAGAGGGTGTGAAAGACCCTCAGTTCAGACTGAGAAGTACTCCTCTAGTTGGAGTGTCCCTCAGGCCCTCCCAGGGGAGTCAAAGAGCGTGAAACTGGCTCCTCTAGAAGAGGGTTACAGGCAGTTACTTAAGATAAGAATGGGTGCAGAAGCCCTGGGAAAGTGGTTTCCTCCGTTTGCGTGAACGGAGGTGAAAGGCTTTTCTTGTTTCAAGAAACTTGATGCTGCTGCTTTCAACTGATTCAGCTGGAAATTCAGCAACAGCTAACCCATAGTTTTATGTGTTTATAGAGGGATGCTGTGCCAAGGGGGGCAGAACAAGTGGTTATTTAATAGTCATACAAGATTTATATTCCCTTGTGTTACAGTGCTCTTTGTTTTTCAGCTCTCTTTGTTTTTCAGCTCTCTTTGTCCTGCAATCTACGGCCATGAGGTAGGTCATTTAATAGCTTTGCTTGCAGCTTCTGTTGGAATGTTTGTCACATGAAACTCCTCAAGGGTTTATAAAGCTTATCTGGGGAGGGTGGAAGGGGCAGGGACTATTTACTGGTGACTGACTCAGTCACTTTCAGTGACAGGGAGGTGGCAGCCATCCAGAAGGAAAGGTTATTACAGCCAGTTCTAGGTAGCTGTCAGAATTGGTCACCATGAGAAAATACTTACTGGTGTTGGTATGTACCACTGCAGATTGTAAAGGCAGGTCTGGCCCTGGCGCTATTTGGAGGATGTCAGAAGTTTGTAGATGACAAGAACAGAATCCCAGTGCGAGGAGATCCGCACGTTCTGGTTGTTGGAGATCCAGGATTAGGAAAAAGTCAAATGTTGCAAGTATGGACTGATTTATTTCTGCTGTCTGCATTTTTCTCTGGTCCTTCTCTCACCGTCTGTGAGGCTTACTTCCTTTTTTTGTCTTATGGAATGATTTTAAAGCTCCATGTCTCTTCCCATGGTTACTGTGAAGCTAAAGAGGGAACAGAGTTCCCCTAGACCTGCAGCATTGCGTGCCTCATCTAAAGTCTGAGTCTTTTTAATGTGGACACGTTATGTTAGGATGTGACCTGTGATAACTTCTCCAAAGTGATGGATTTGTTTGTAAGCATCTTGACAAACCAATTTTTACACGATTTTTTTCATTGAATTGGCACTGTCTACCATCCATGGATCACTTGTTTTTTCACATTGTTGGTCAATAATGGAATGCCATCTCAGGAAAGCTGGTAATCTGTTCCTCAGATAAGACCCTGAGGCTAGGCTCCTCTGTCATCACTGTCACAGGAAAAAAATCCCAAGGAGAAAACCAAAGCTGTGTAGGAGCCAGGGGTTTTTTTGTTGGTTGGGTTCTTTTACTCTGCTCTGTGCCTGTCACGCATCTGGTACCGAACAAATATGCTTTGGGGAGTAGATAAAAAATATGCTTTTTGTTTTTATTTTAAACAGAGGCACCAGTAGCTATAGAGATTTACTGGGAAAGTCTAGTTATAGCTGTGTTACAGGCAAATTTAACTGCACCCTGTCTGTGTTCAAGCTTCCCATGCTTTTCTAGTTCATATTTCAAATTGTAGGCTACTTTCTGGATCCTGTTGGCATGAGGAAGACTAGGACTGTCCTCTGTTCCCTAGCTGGGATGAGAACTCTGCATGCTGCCTCTGAAGCAGCAGGCGTTGGGCACTGATACAGACTATTTTTCTAGACAGACCGTGGGGTCTGAAGGTAGAGAATCTGTATCTGCAGTTCCCTGATGGCTAACGTGCCCTCAAGCGTTTCACCATACTGTGAAACGCAAGTGCTGTGCTCAAGGTCCTAAATGTTTTGATAACAGAGTAGATATGGCTGTGGCACAAGCATTGTCCTCAAAGTTATTCCTACTGTTTTGCTGAAGTGTGTCTCTTGGGGTTGCATGGAGTTACAACTCTTCGGCTGGGCCATGTAAAGTAGAAAGAAATTTGGATTTATTTTGAATTGTTCCTCTTAAATTCTTCACCTCGGAGATGGAAAAAGTATTCTTCTCTTCTAGGCAGTGTGTAATGTTGCTCCTCGAGGTGTGTATGTTTGTGGTAATACCTCCACCAGCTCTGGCCTGACTGTTACACTGTCTAGAGATGGCGCTTCTGGAGATTTTGCCTTGGAAGCTGGTGCTTTAGTGCTTGGAGATCAAGGTAATACATGCAGTGATACGGGTTCTGTATCACCATGCTGCTGAAGATAAGATTAACGACTGCACTTGCATAACTGTGGACTAAAAATGTAAATTTGAAGTATGATGATGGCTTTTCACACCTTGAAGTTCTGAGCCTCTCCAGCGACTTCTCTGGAGGTGGTTCGTGCTCTGCTATGGCTTAGGGTGTGTATGAAACTGGATTTCTGCAATTCATGTGCCAGCCTTGCTTAATATGTCAAAGAACTAGGATTTCCTTGAGACATCTCTGATTTAATGCAGCCGCTGGACTCTTACTGCTTGTAAGAGATTTGTCTAGTTCTACGTTTGAGAACCTTATTTTGTCATGTGACTGTGTAATGAGGCCACTGCTTCCACAAACCAGGTCAACTTTGTGTCAGTTCAGGTGCAGCACCATGAACGGAAAACAAGCGCTGCTGAAATGGAGACTTGGTCCAATGTCTCCTGCTGCCCAGGTCTCTAGGTTGGAAGCCTGATGTTGCACTGGATTGTAGCATACACTTGTCCATCAGTTCATGTGTCTTCTAATAAGTCTTTGTCCTGTGCTAATTGCTTCCAGGAATTTGTGGAATAGATGAATTTGATAAGATGGGAAACCAGCATCAGGCTCTGTTGGAAGCCATGGAACAGCAAAGCATCAGTCTTGCCAAAGCTGGCATCGTTTGCAGCTTGCCAGCACGGACCTCTATTGTTGCTGCGGCAAACCCAGTTGGAGGACATTATAACAAAGCCAAAACGGTGTCTGAGAACTTAAAGTGAGCACTCTTGAAATGCTGCTTATATAGTCCATATTCAAGCGTGGCTGCTTTTGGCAGTCTTGTACCTTGCATATAATTGCTGTCTGGTTTCCTGGAGCTTGAACACAAACTCAGTGTGATAGTTTTTTGTGGTTTTTTGAGAAATTGCTGTTCTACTTCATTCTGAATGAACAGGGGAGGATTTTGTAAGTGTCTTTGAAGCAGAGCAGTGCTGTCTGTAATTTTTCCCCTGCTTTGAGCACTGTGTGGTTTTCTTGTCTTTGCTCTAGAATGGGGAGTGCTTTACTGTCCAGATTTGATCTAGTCTTTATTCTGCTGGACACTCCAAACGAAGACCATGATCACTTGCTGTCTGAGCACGTGATGGCGATCCGAGCTGGGAAGCGGGCAGTATGCAGCAGCGCTGTGGCAACTCGCACCAACACACAGGATCGCTCTGTCCTCGAAGTTGTTTCCGATCGACCACTGCTTGAAAGGTTGAAGGTAGGATTGTGACACTTGCTCTGTCCCTTCCTGCGCATTGGGCCCTGGCAACCCTGACCTGCTGGTTGTCCTCATTCTCCATCTCCCATTCTCTTAATGATAATTGGCTCTGTACAAAAAAGGAAGTATTTAAGGCTTCAGCCACCCGTTTCTACTAGCTGTCTGCTGTAGCTAATGTTACCCACCCTGCTAGAGCTGCTAAAGCTGTCTCAGGCAATCTTCATTCCACACAGAAGAGAAATCTCTTAATTGAGCTGGCTTGTTTGGGGTTTTTTTGGTTGCAGTAATGAGAAGTCACTCTGCATGAGATGCTCTAAAGCAAATTTGCTGAGTTTGATGTCAATAAAGCTACAGAACTAGACTGGATATAATAAAGTGTAACATGATGTTCTGAATTGAATAAAGCAGTCTGTAACTAAATCCCTGGGCATCTGCAGCTTGTTTACAGGTTTGAGGATTGTAGGAGATGAAGCACATTTCTTATTAAACCAGAGCCATCAGTTTGAGGGTGGATAGTGTCAAATGCCTGGTCTCAGGAGAAATATCCCATACGGGAGTGAAACACCTGCACTTCTGGCAATGGGATATCAGGGCGGTGGTGTAATCTTGTGGGGAAACTGGATTTTCTCTTTTTAAGAATTCTTGATGTAGTTAAATCATATTTGGCACTTTGTCTCACTGCAAATGAGAAGATTTGGCTGCCTTTTCTGAAATGGCCAAGCATGTTCAATCACCTGTCTAAGCAGAGTGAATAGACAGACAAAAATCTAAGCTCTTTGGGTTAGATCTTACCAGGAGAAAACTTCGATGCCATTCCACATCAGCTGCTGAGGAAGTACATCGGATATGCTCGGCAGTACGTTCACCCAAATCTATCTCCAGAAGCTGCTCAGGTCCTCCAGGAATTCTACCTTGAGCTCCGGAGACAGAACCAGGGGGCGGACAGCACACCCATCACCACGAGGCAGCTAGAGTCTCTGATTCGACTTACGGAGGTAGATGCAAGCCGTAATACCTGAGGGATTGAAAGCAAAGAGATTGTTCCTAAACAACTACTTCTGTCCTGTAATTATGAACTCTTCCATTGTGTTCTAATTTAAAAAAGGGGGGATAATGCCAGAGACTTACAAGCACTTAAGAGCTACTGTTGCTTAAAGCCTCTTATCAGGTTAAACACCCTCGAGAGGTGGAAAGAGTCTACCACGTTCTCCCAAAAGAAGGTGCAGGCACAAACAAGCTGCTGCCCACCTTGAATGTAAACTGCTGATGTTTTGTCTAACACTGTTTGTCATCTGCTGCTCCCCAAGAATACGCTGTTAAAAAGCAAAGTCTGGGCTGCAGCTTAATGCCAGAATGCAGAAGATGACGCTGAAATGCTATTAAAAGAGTAGAGGAATCTTCCTCTAAATCCTGGGGGCTTGGGTTCCAGCTTTGCTCTTAAGATTTGTGCTTGTTGTACAGCAATAGTAGCTTTTTTCACATCAGCTATAATATATTTTAAGTATTTCTTCGAGGTTTTTTTGTTTTAAGGCACGATCAAGGCTGGAATTAAGGGAAAAATCTACCAAGGAAGATGCTGAGGATGTAATAGAAATAATGAAATATAGGTAAGACACCCTGCTTTAAAAACAAAGCAAGCATCGTGGTGCTATTCAGTCAACTTTTTTATATACAGATGTGCTCTCGCTTTTACCTCCTCTTGACCTTTAACTTATTTTTAGCATGCTGGGAACATACTCCGATGAGTTTGGAAAGCTGGACTTTGAACGTTCACAGCATGGCTCTGGGATGAGCAATCGGTCACAGGCGAGAAGATTCATTTCTGCTCTTAACAGTCTCGCAGAGCGAACGTACAACAACCTCTTTGACTTGCAACAGCTTCGACAGATCGCGAGGGAGCTACAGATACGAGTAAGTCTGGAAATCGAGCATTTCTTCCACAAACAGTGAGACCAGCCAGAATCACCTATTGCAAAATGGCAAGGGGACGGGGTTTCACCAGCCGTGCCTCTCTGCTTAAATGGAGAGAAATAAAAAGTGTTTGCTGCTTTGAGGCCGAGTCACCTCTGTGTCCGCTTTACTGGTGGGGAAAGCCGTTTGCCAGTAACAACTCCTTGCCTCTGAAGCTGGTCCTTAACAAGACGCTGCTTCACTCTGAAGAGTGGTTTTGGTTTTGGTGTGCTGTCCTTCCCCTGGCTCCTCGGGGGATGCACCTATGGTGCTTCCTGAACGTAGACTGTTCCGGTGTCCACGTTCTGTTTCAGTTCTGTTCGGCCCATGTGCACCTTTTGGATTTCCATTCCTGC